>NC_134716.1:38660000-38917500 GCF_049634645.1 Pelodiscus sinensis
GTGGGATTCTTTTGAACAGGCTGTGCAAGCGTCCATGCTAGAAAATGATTTCAAGGTATTGCAAACTCATTAGTATATTTAACTGACTATGAAGCTGAGAGTTTGGAAACAAACAAACAAAAAAATCCCCTAGAAGCTAGTCCTAGTCACTACAGGCAAAAATCATTCATGTTCCTTTCTCTAACACCTACCACATTGTCTAGGGGTGCGTGTACAAGTATTTTGAACCTACAAACCACATCCTGGATTCCACAAAAACTTATGTGCACATTCAACGTTTTGCATTTGTGCAGTTTCACTGGCTTCAGGGGGGGATGATTTACACACATAATATTAAGCACATAAGTAAGTGTTTGCAGGATCAGGGTCCAAGAATTCCTTAAAAAAACAATACAAGCAATTTACCTTATGAAATTAATACTGACCAAAAACACCCCCACCACAAATCACCCTGGGAGGGAGAGCGGGGGGGGGGGAGGGGAATCACAACTACCATCCCTTGATCAACCCAATCTCTCAAAGCACCTTGGCTCAGGAGAGTGAGAAACAGAAGAACCTTACAGCATTTGGGCTGTGGTGAACAGAGGGAGAGTGAACATTTCAGATTCTGAACTCTTCTTTTACCTGCAGATGTATCACACTTGAGAGGTAACAGGACAAACCAGTGAGATGTTTATGGGTCAACACTAATACATTGAACTCAGAGGTCCTAGCCTACAGACAATATAAAGTTTTGTTTAATGATGCTCTTCTCCACTGCAGGTTGGACCTCTCTGGTCTGGCACCCTCGGGACCTGACGAGTCCTGACAAGGGAGATTTCCAAACCAAAGGAAGTCTGGGAGGGGAGGCTCCTCTTCCCAGCCTCCTAGCATCACAAAGTGCGGCAACCGTGCCAGAGCTCCTAACAGCCATGCTGCTTCCCCTCTAGAACTCCTGGTGGCCCTCCCTAGCCTCATGGTAGACCTACTGCCCTGCTGGCTGTGGGGTCTGCCACCCGATGAGCTTCAGCCCCCTACTAGAATCATAGGACTGGAAGGGACCTCAAGAGGTCATCGAGTCCAGCCCCCCGCCCTCAAGGCAGGACCAAGCTCCGTCTACACCATCCCTGACAGATGTCTATCTAACCTGTTCTTAAATATCTCCAGAGAGGGAGATTCCACCACCTCCCTTGGCAATTTATTCCAATATTTGACCACCCTGACAGTTAGGAATTTTTTCCTAATGTCCAATCTAAACCTCCCTTGCTGCACTTTAAGCCCATTACTCCTTGTCCTGTCCTCAGTAACCAAGAGGAACAAATTTTCTCCTTCCTCCTTGTGACACCCTTTTAGATATTTGAAAACCGCTATCATGTCCCCCCTTAATCTTCTTTTTTCCAAACTAAACAAGCCCAGTTCATGAAGCTTGGCTTCATAGGTCATGTTCTCTAGACCTTTAATCATTCTTGTCACTCTTCTCTGTACCCTTTCCAATTTCTCCACATCTTTCTTGAAATGTGGCGCCCAGAACTGGACACAGTACTCCAGCTGAGGCCTAACTAGTGCAGAGTAGAGCGGCAGAATGACTTCACGAGTTTTGCTTACAACACACCTGTTGATACAACCTAGAATCATATTTGCTTTTTTTGCAACAGCATCACACTGTTGACTCATATTCAACTTGTGGTCCACTGTGACCCCTAGATCCCTTTCCGCCATGCTCCTTCCTAGACAGTCGCTTCCCATCTTGTATGTATGGAACTAATTGTTCCTTCCTAAGTGGAGCACTTTGCATTTCTCTTTATTAAACTTCATCCTGTTTACCTTTGACCATTTCTCTTACTTGCTAAGGTCATTTTGAATTATGTCCCTATCCTCCAAAGAAGTTGCAACCCCACCCAGTTTGGTATCATCTGCAAACTTAATAAGCGTACTCTCTATCCCAATATCTACATCATTGATGAAGATATTGAACAGTACGGGTCCCAAAACAGACCCTTGCGGAACTCCACTTGTTATCCCTTTCCAGCAGGATTTAGTACCGTTAACAACAACTCTCTGACTACGGTTATCCAGCCAGTTATGCACTCACCTTATCGTGGCCCTGTCTAAGTTATATTTGCCTAGTTTATCAATAAGAATATCATGCGAGACCGTATCAAATGCCTTACTAAAGTCTAGGTATATGACATCCACCGCTTCTCCCTTATCCACAAGTCTCGTTATCCTATCAAAGAAAGCTATCAGATTAGTTTGGCATGACTTGTTCTTCACAAACCCATGCTGGCTATTCCCTATCACTTTATTACCTTCCAAGTGTTTGCATATGATTTCCTTAATTACCTGCTCCATTATCTTCCCTGGGACAGACGTTAAACTGACCGGTCTGTAGTTTCCTGGGTTGTTCTTATTCCCCTTTTTATAGATGGGCACAATATTTGCCCTTTTCCAGTCTTCTGGTATCTCCCGTCTGCCATGATTTTTCTAAGATCATAGCTAAAGGCTCAGATACCTCCTCTATCAGCTCCTTGAGTATCCTGGGATGCATTTCATCAGGACCTGGTGACTTGCTGACATCTAACTTTCCTAAGTGATTTTTAACTTGTTCTTTGTGTATCCTATCTTCTAAACTCACCCTCTCTCTGCTTGTATTCACTACGTTAGGCACACCTCCAGACTTCTCGGTGAAGACCGAAACAAAGAAGTCATTGAGCATCTCTGCCATTTCCAAGTTTCCTGTTACTGCTTCTCCCTCCTCAGTAAGCAGTGGGCCTACCCTGTCCTTGGTCTTCCTCTTGCTTCTAATGTATTTATAAAAGGTCTTCTTGTTTCCCTTTATGCCTGTAGCTAGTTTGATCTCATTTTGTGCCTTTGCCTTTCTAATCTTGCCCCTGCATTCCCGTGTTGCTTGCCTATATTCATCCTTTATTATTTGTCCTAGTTTCCATTTTTTATATGACTCCTTTTTTATTTTGAGATCATGCAAGATCTCCTTGTTAAGCCAAACTGGTCTTTTGCCATATTTTCTATCTTTCCTACACAGCGGAATTGTTTGCTTTTGGGCCCTTAACAACGTCCCTTTGAAATACTTCCAACTCTCCTCAGTTGTTTTTCCCTTCAGTCTTGCTTCCCATGGGACCTTACCTACAAGTTCTCTGAGCTTATCAAAATCTGCCTTCCTGAAATCCATTACCTCAATTGTGCTGGTCTCCCTTCTACCTTTCCTTAAGATCATGAACGCTATTATTTCATGATCACTGTCCCCTATACTGTCTTCCACTTTCAAGTTCTCAACTAGTTCCTCCCTATTTGTTAAAACCAAATCCAGAACAGCTTCTCCTCTGGTAGCTTTTTCAACCTTCTGAAACAGAAAGTTGTCTCCAATGCAGTCCAGAAACTTATTGGATAGCCTGTGCCCCTCTGTGTTAGTTTCCCAACATATGTCTGGATAGTTGAAGTCCCCCATCACCACCAAATCTTGGGCTTTGGACAGTTTTGTTGTTTAAAAAAGGCCTCATCCACCTCTTCCACCTGGCTAGGTGGCCTGTAGTAGACTCCTAGCATGATATCACCCTCGTTTTTTACCTCTTTTAGCTTAACCCAAAGACTCTCTACACAGCTATCTCCTACGTTCATCTCCACTTCAGTCCAAGTGTGTACATTTTTAATATACAAGGCAACCCCTCCTCCCTTTTTTCCCTGTCTGTCCTTCCTGAGCAAGCCGTACCCTTCCATACCAACATTCCAATCATGCGTCCCATCCCACCAGGTTTCTGTAATACCAATGATATCATAGCTGTATTTATTGGTTAGCAATTCCAGTTCTTCCTGCTTATTACCCATACTTCTTGCATTTGTATATAGGCATCTAAGATACTGATTTGATCTTGCCTCCCTGTTGTGCCCTGACCCTCCTTTCTCCTTGCCATTATAGGCCGTAGTCCCCCTCCATTTCCAACCCATCTCCCAGTCCTGCACATTCAGCACTTACCTATGGGCTTTGCTCACCTGTCCCTGTCGAACCTAGTTTAAAGCCCTCCTCACAATACAAGTACATTACTATTAATTCTGTATTTCTGGTCATGAGTGATCATCTCACCACAAGTTTAAAGTTTTTGTTCATAAGAAACTGGGTTAAATTGCTTTGCTTTTGCATTTATCCACAACTTGATAAGCCATTTCCAAGTTTCCTGTTAGTGCTTCTGCCTCCTCACTGAGCAGTGGGCCTACCCTGTCCTTGGTCTTCCTCTTGCTTTTAATGTATTTATAAAAGTTCTTCTTGTTTCCCTTTATGCCTGTAGCTAGTTTGATCTCATTTTGTGCCTTTGCCTTTCTAATCTTGCCCCTGCATTCCCGTGTTGCTTGCCTATATTCATCCCTTGTTATTTGTCCTAGTTTCCATTTTTTATATGACTCCTTTTTTATTTTGAGATCATGCAAGATCTCCTTGTTAAGCCAAGCTGGTCTTTTGCCATATTTTCTATCTTTCCTACACAGTGGAATTGTTTGCTTTTGGGCCCTTAACAACATCCCTTTGAAATACTTACTGCTGGCTTCCTTGCCCCCTCACCAGCAACCTCTGCTACTGGCACTCTAGTCCCACAAAATTAATTGTCTGCTGGTACAGAGTCCTGGACCACAAAGGTTTAATCAGCAATTGTATTATTGATGACAGCCTTCACTGACCTTCTGACAAGTTTGGAGTTGCTGCTTTCCTTGATATAATAGTACTGCCATATCATAAGCCACAACTCCTCCTGCCCTATGGTTACCTGAAAACTGTCTCTCCCCCCCACACCAGACATAATAACACATTTTAATACAACTGCAGTTTTCTGATTTCACAACTTTCCTTTCCATATTCAGGCTGATTTCATAAGAGTGGACTTTATTTGGCAAGTTTTATTGCACCTTATTTCTTTTCTGCTCCTGAATATGCGGGCCTCTAAGCAGTAAGCAAGTGTCCCATTCGGCCTTACTTATTATAGTTTACATAGAGCCCCACAAGTGTGAACAGTGCTTAAGAGACACATAAGATACTGGCTCACACCACAAATTGCTTACAATGCAAGTTAGACACCATACACCCTGAGGAAAAAAAATACTGGATTGGGGAGAATCTATAGGCAAACTGATAGATTTCTATATCATACCAATTAAAGCAATAATAGACCTTGTCTCTTGGAATCTCTTTTTACTGATACTGACAGGATGTTGCACCAGCAGTTATTCTTTCTTTAGTTTACCATACCATCTTATAATGTAGCAGTTCTCAACCAAGGTTACATGTACTCCTAGGAGTATGCAGAGCTCTTCCAGGGAGTAAGTCAATTTATTTAGATATCTGCCTAGTTTTACAACAGGCTACACAAAAACACAAACAAAGTCAGTACAAACTAAAGTTTCATACAATGGCTTCTTTATACTGCTCTATATAATATACTCTGAAATAAGTGCATATTTATATTACAACTGAATTGTGTGGTAAAAATGAGAAAACAAGCAATTTTTCAATTATACTATGCTGTGGCACACTTGTATTTTTAGGTCTGATTTTGTAAGCAAGGTGTAAAGGGGTGCAGTGGTGTAGAAAGATTGAGAACTCCTGTTATAGCAGGGGTGGGCAATAATTTTCTCGCGGAGGGGGGAGATGACTTAATGAATTTTGGAAATGGTCACAGGCCGGCTCACATCTGGAAGGGGTGGGCCTGGGGAAGAAGAGGTGGGACTGAGGACTAGCCTCCCCAACACAGTTGTCCGGGGCTGGGGGCCTTGAAATGAATACATAGCAAAGGGCATGAGGCTCCAGCCCCTTCTGGGGTAGTGCCATGACAGAAAGCCAGGAGCCATTTAAACAGGATCCTGCTGTCTGAGCCATCTCCTTGAAATCTGGTGGCAGTGACAGCAGGATATTAATAGAAAGCAGCTAGATGCAGTCCACCAGCTGGATCAAAGCATTAGGCGGGCCGGAGCACCTTGCCCAACCTTGTGCTATAGCATACCTTGAAGCTATAGAGAAAGCTGGTGAGTTCAGGTGTTTCGATGGCCAAACGTTTTTGGTATAATCAGAATAAAGTCTCTCCAACTAAGTGTTACCAAGAACCATGAGTGAAGTCCCCTAGAAGCAAGACTTTAAAAAAAAAAGTATTAATTGGGGATTCTGTTTATTTGCCTTCTAGTATTTAAACAGGAGAGGGATGGGCTTCTACAGAATATTTTTGACAGTCAGAAACTAAGAAAAATTAATCTGAAAAGCAAGTTTTCTAAACATTTTTGTTTTTGATTAAAAATCTACTCCCTCCCCCCCAAAGAAGAGGCATCTTTTTCCTCCTGAAATAAGTCAAACACCCAATTTTCCACTGGGAAAGTTTTGTTGGAGTTTTTTGACCAACCTTAGTTTTAATCCCCTAAAATTAACTTTACTCAAACTTTTCTTAACAGTCATGAGAGGTAGAAACTTACTTCATTAAGCACTGTAGAGTTGATAAAATCATGAAAGTTGGCAACACTAAATCCTGTGTATTGTTCAAAAAGTTCAAATTTTGTGCTAAGCCCTTCCCCAGACCGCCATGCATAACAGCTCTTGAGAATCCTACTGTATCACAAAAACAATTAAATTTATGTATAAAGTATTTGGCTACAGTGAGTATAGGCTTATCATGCTATTGAAGAGGCGTTAAATCACAGAACTACTTCAGCAAGAACAGATAACATATGCTTATGTTACATGAAGAGCAGCCAACTGTTGTCAAAAGGCAGCCACCAACTTTTATGCATATTTCAAACCAAAGCACAGTCTAGATTTTAATTTTAAAGACTGTAAACAATTACCTATGTTACCATTCACCTCCCTTTCTCCCCGATTTAGGCGCCACCTACAAGGTTTGAAATACAGAGTTTGAGTCTCAAGAATCCAGCAACAATTAATGACACACCAACTTCTTGCTAAGACTATTTTAGTGTTATTTAGCACTTACTTTGTCAGACTGAATGCACATCCATGAAATGATGCTACTCACTTACCCTGGCATCCAATAAATCAACAGCCAAATCACTATATTTTGGATATGGTGGCTCACTGAGCATACGTTTAATACACAATGGAGAATGTCACTCACCAACTGAGGTGCCTGGAATTATTTAAGTGAAGAAATGCTGTTAAACAGAAAGCACCAGCTTGTGCAGGATTGAGGAGTCACTTTAATTACAGAGCTTTTGACCCAAAAATCCAACAGCCAAGAAGAAAAGCAGTGGCAAGAGGAGTGAGTATCTTTACAAGTCCTGTTTCATCCATCGGTTTAGTTACATTTTGCTTATGAGAAGCACCATAAACATTGTGCAGTGAAAGCTTAAGTACAGGTTTTATCTCACAATTTATGGTGGTTTAGTTCACAGAAAGCAACTAAACTAACTACATCTTGACTTATCTACCCACTGTCTCCTCCCCTTCCTCCCCTTATTTATTCTTGGTTCTGGATTCCCAACACGCCGGTCACCTAAAGAAGTGACCTGTGCCCACAAAAACTCATGATACCATCTACATGTTTTGTTAGTCTATAAAGTACTACTAAACTATTTGTTGTTTAAGTTTTTTCCTGTTACAGACTAACTCGGCTACCCCTCTAAATCTTGACAGTCACTATATTCCCAAATAAGGTTCATTAAAAACAAATAATGTATTTGGTATAATTAGAGATAGGCAAGGAAGACTTTAAAGTGTTCATACATATTTACTTTAATATTTACTTAGGATCTGCCAATCTGCTTAATGTTCTCAAAAACAGTCGAGGAAAAAAAATGTTCCCTTTATCCTATATAGGTTTATTTTCTATGAACATATCAAGTTTTATTACTACAAATACTCATGAAACATGAATCGCTTGGAAACTCAGTTATTTGCAGAAATTTTAAATGTATAACCATGAAGCACTTGTGTAACAAATATTCAACACTACATTGATTACATATTCAATGATAATCAGAACTTCCATAGCAAAACATAGCACTTAGAGTTCATAATCAACCCATACAAAGACCTTTGATCTCTGCAACCTCCATCACACCCTTTAATAAACAGCAGTAGCCATTTGACACAATGTACAATATTTGTTAGAGAGGAAGAATGTGGAGTTCCCTCATGGATATATTTTCCTCCATGAAAATGGCTTTTCTTTTTCCTCCATTCTGCAGGAAATGCCACCTAATATTTTACCTTTCTTGAATCCACAGAAAACTGGAAGTTTCACCAGCTGCTTGTGTCTATTCACCAAGCTCTTTTTTTGTGACTGTCACTCTTAGATGATGGACATGACACAACATAACCCCAGATATCAACTTTTGTGGCCTGGAATTTTAAAAGCAGCAGGAGCAAAAGGAACAAAATGAAAGGAGTGCCTAAGAGGATCTGGGTTGCAGCTAGGTTTTGTAGTTTTGCGTAATGAAATAAGTTTAGTTGCTAATACAAACTCTTCATGCTTCAACAAAATATCATACTAAGTCTTCAGATTTATACTGTACAGAAGACCTTCTCAAAACAGATCCAAAGAAACTGAAGTTGGGTTATCAGTGCATCCTGCATTGTCTACGCGGAACAGTCGAAAGAGGATACGCAAATTCCAAGTTTTTTTTAAATACGCAGCTTTTCTGGCGACCCTCCCCCTTTTGTCGAAAAGCCATATAAACCTCGTTTTTTGAGGCTTACACAGTTTTTCGACAAAGGGAGGGTTCGCTGAAAAAGCCGCGTCTAAACTACTTTCACTTTTGAAAGCTCTGCTTCCGAAAGTGTGATCAGAAGAAGATATACAAATTCCTGCAGAATTTGCATATCCTCTTTTGACTGTTCCGCATAGTCTAGATAAGCCCTGGCAGAGAGCATGCTCAGAATGTAGCCGGACTACTTTTGTCAAAAGCTACCAGCCTTGATAACCACATTAAGTTCCCTGCACAATTTTGGGCCAAATTATCTGCTGGTTTAACACCAGGGAGTTAGTGGAATTATACGATCAATGTGTTTGTCCTTTTGAGACAACACATTTCAGGTGTGAAAAGCACGCAGGAGACAAAGGAGATCCACGTTGGCTGAAGACCAGTAAGCAATCAAGAAATGGATTGTGCAGATCAATGGGCAGGACTGAAAGGACAAACAAGTATGATGGCTAAAGCAGATGAGAGCTAGACTCTCTCACAAGAGAAGGTAAACCTACCAGACTTTTTGTTGCATTGACAAACCACGTGAGTTCGAATTTGGCAATTTTACATTTGTCTTCATTATAATCACATCTGAGGAAAGAAAGGGAAAGAGATATTTAAAACAAGAACTATTACTAGATTTCATGTGACTAGTCATCAAAAATGCAGGTGGGAAGCCACTGTCCGTATTTGGAAACAAAAAGAAAACACACTACCCTTCCAAATCACTGAGTAGTGGAACCGGAAAAGAAGAATCCTTTGTTGCACTAAGTTTTCACATAATGCAAGTTCTGATAAAGTTACTGCTGAGTCAGTTTATTTGTCTCCAAAACCTACCACATGTAGTCTCTACAAAAAGTTATATTTTGAGGTCTAATCTATACGGATAACAGATAGAAAGGTCACAAAGTAAAATTCTTGAAATATTTCTCTCTCATTTCTTCCTTCTTGTAGCAAAATCTTTACAAAAAGATCCTATAATGCTTAAAAAGGCCCTACAATTGCCCAAGTTTTCTATTAGATCATAGATATGACTACTTTGATGCAGATTTAAAGTGTCTAAAAATAACAGCAAACACAACCTTGACTAATATGCTTGGCTAGATGACATAATATGTGGTCAACACAATCAGAAGCAGATATAGCATCAAAACATTAGCTAACGGATGGAAGAAAAATGTTTTGGTCCCCTACTAGACTATATCCTCAGGGACACAGCAGACAAAACAAAAAACATACCACCACAGGGAACAGAAATGCAAAGGTTAGTGAAGGAAATATAAATATGTCAAAAAAATACACTGCACAAAACTCAGATCATCTCAAGAAGCCAGATTGTGTCACTGCTAAAAATGAAAGCAATATAGTCATTGAAACTAAAGAACATAAGAATAACAGTAGATCCAAAGGTCCATCTACACCAGTATGCTGTTCTCTCACAGCTGCCAATGCCTGATGCATCAGGGGGAATGAACAGAACAGCTGCTCCATTCCCTATCCCCCATTCCCAGTTTCTGGAGGCAAGCAGAAGCTAGAGACACCATCCCTGCCCACCCTGGCTAACAGCCATTGGTGGACTTTTCCTCCATGAATTTCATAGGGTTCAAAAAAGAACTAGATATAGTCTTGGCCTTCACAATATGCCTATCTTACACAAAAGTCAGATAGGTGCCAAAGCAAAACTTCTACTATGATGGCATCATCCAAACATGATTGATTCCTTGCCTTTTTAGGTTAGTTGAGATCTTCATGCCTGTATGTAAATAACAGAGAGAAGATTATAAAAACAATTGCTGAGGTTGGCAACAAATGAGTTTTGATCTCCTGAAAATATGGTTTGTCATAAATGACATCTTTACTAGAGATTAACTGAATTCTGATACAATGAAACTCAAAACACTTCAGCAGATTTGAAAAAAAAAAACAGGTAACTTTTGTGTGTGTGTCAATATTCTTCTTGTGGCATTATCTCTGCTGCACTTAACTTGGAATATATGTGGCAATAGAGCAAGAATCTCCCTCTTTGTGGTATCTGGCACAGCAAGAACAATGAAAAGCTGGATGTCTCTTGAATCACATGTGCCTGTGAGGTGCTGAGTATCATATTGTAAACAGCTTCGTGCTCTCACTTATGAAAGAGAAAGGTAGGTTTGATGGTATTGGAGATAGCTGGAGAAATACAAATGGATAAGACTTTGGGGTTTTTCTTTATGTTATGAAGTTGGTTTTGCAGAGGGTTTGGAATCAGGTCCCATTTTAACTTATCACCAAAGATCTGGGAGTTTTCTTCTAATCACTGAGTCCAATATTTGCAAAACTCTGTAGGATGTTGCATTTGTGCTGATGAGAGCTACTTAAGATAGCCTGTCAGAGGCAAGAATGTTAAGTAATGGTTAATTGACTAGTCAAGTAGTCGATGGATGGGCACTGCCATATTCCTCCTTTGAAATATGCAAGAGTCCCCGCTGAGGCTCTTGTACATTTCAAAGGATGCACACAGAGTTCCGCATTCCACCCAGGGCCAGCGAGAAGTCCTGTTAACTCCAGGCTGCAAGTGGATGCCACCTTTGAACTGTACAAGTATCCCCAGTGGGGGATCTTGTGCATTTCAAAGTGGCAGCGCAGCAGGAAGCCTGGGGATAGCAGGGGGGCTCCATGCTGCACTGCCGATTTGAAAAGCCATGCAGAGCTGGGGTCAGCTGGGGACTCCCCAGTGGAACCCGGGATCAGATGGGGACCCCCCCCAAGTTGACTGCAGATTCCAGGCAGCATTCCCGCAGAACCCGGGGTCAGCTGGGGACTCCCCAGCTGATCCCGGGTTCCATGGAAATGCTGCACTGGAGTACGGGATCAGCTGGGCACTCCCCAGCTGATCCTGGGATGAGCTGTGCAGCACTGCTGCTTTGGAGTACCCCTCTTCCCCTCGCTTTGCTGCCTCTAATAGAGGCAGCAAAGGGGGGGGGGGGGGAATCAACTAGTCAGCAGCCCTAGTCAGAGGCAATATATATATCATCTGTTTTTCTGAACTTTCATTTACTATGCCCATAACACGTTCTCCACTAATAGGCAACAACTTATAATGGTCTTCAGTGGTTTAAATGCATAAACTACCATACTGTAATTTGCATTTTACTATAGGACACTTATTTCCCATTCAGACAAGATCTCATACTACACACACAAAATGGAGGATACTGGCAGCATTTTAAAGTCACTCAATGAAAGCTCATTAAAGTCTCTTACAGCTTAGTTAAAAAAAATCAAATTTGCATCTAGTTAATATTTACTCTGTGGTTGAATTATTGATCAAGGGTATCACTAAATGCACCACATTACATGACAGAGAGGGTATTCTTTCTTCTATCCAGTGGAGTATGCTGGCACGCCTGTAAGATTACCACTTTGGAACATAGTATTAAGAAATCATCCCAAAAGCAGTGTATCATTTATATAGCTTTTGGGGCAGGAAAGGAGACGACAATCTGGGAAAAATAAACAAACGGATACCTTTTAAAGTATCTTCCTTTAAACAAGATATGGGATGAATATAAAATTTCGCACCTACAGTAAATTTTCAGTGAATATTTCCAAACAGAATATGCACTTGGTCTCAAAAGACTGAGACTTCAGATAGGCAACCTGTCTTTGAGGTCCATTGTATTCGCCTGTCTCCAGAACAGATATCCAAGTCACACAACTTTAACTTAATGTGAATGATACTATAACAATTCACTCCCATACTATAACAATTCACTCCTGCTACCCAGAGTGTCTCACCTACCAACAGATAAAGAAAGTTAAAAATACGATGTCAGTTTTGGAAAAGCATGTACCGCCGCCCCCAAATCAGTATTGAAGGGTTGATTACAGAATGAGAGAATCAGCATTCTGGTAAACAATAATTCACAGACACTACAGCTTATATTTATTTTTCATTGAATTGAACAGTAGGCCCAATAGATTTAAAAAGTTTATCTAAAACTCCTATGAGCCACTTGCTAGAGAATGAGGGACCTGGTGCCAGGAAGCCTGAACTATCACTTCTTCACTGTTTTTTGGTTTTGATTAAGTGCTTTAATGAATCTATTTTTGGGTTGGAGCACATCACAACCATATTTAGTTGGCACTCTCTTGAAGTTCCTGAAGCTTCATGCCAGGTAAAGATGCATCATGAAACTCATTTGTGAAGTCTTCGGGTGAAAAAACAAACAAACAAAAAAAAACAATAAATGGCCATTCCTATGTTCTGTGATCAAAATGAAATACCCACAGGAAATCCTGAAAGGCTTAGGTAAAACGTGGAGTTCTCTTTCCATCTCCTGTCAGCCTAACAATACCACTTCCATGAACTGTGGCAGCAGGAGAAACTTTCCCGCTGACATGGCACTGTCCCACTAAGATAACATTGTCCACCTTAGCACACATATCAGTGTAACTTATGCCACTCTCGGAGTGATTTATTTACACTCCCGAGCAATACAGTTTATGGCGGCGTAAACTGTGATGTAGAGACAGCTCTCACTTCTCCAGAGGCAGACTAGCCTTCAGTCAGTTCAGCCTAGAGCACTGCAAAATTAACCTCAGGGAAGACATAGCCTGAGGAAAAGGTCCCATAGTGTTGGGGCTCCTTCGCTGAACTGCAATCATAACAGACCACTATTTAGCTGTTAACAGTCTCCAGCACTTAAGTTACTATTGTAAACATACTTCTGGAGACCATAACAGGCTGGACTTCTGATATCCTTAAGAAATCAAGCATGTTGGAGTATTCTCAGAGGGGCAGAGACCACAGAGGCACAGCAGGACAGAGCTTCAAAATATCAGATCCTCCACTGGTGTAAGGTCTCCCAGACTCATGAATTAGGACTGTTCAATTGCATTTTACACTTGTACTGGAACATGGTGGTCCAGTAACAGGGCACTGCAGCCTCCTGATCACACTGAACTCTCTTACCAGCCTTTCTAAGCTCCTTGTAGAAAAATAAAATCAAACCTAATGTCTTGATTAGAAACCAAATGACGAACCTTCCCCAGAAAGTTAGAGAGATCGAAGTGTGAACCTGCCATTATGCAAAAGGAGCGTAAAACATTCCCCTCCTGAGTTAATTGTGTTTAAACCCACTTTGCACTGCAAGGTGCAAGACTAAGGAACACCAGCTCTCTCTTACTACTGTGATTTCCTCCTCCAGTCCCCCTCAAGCTTCTTTATCCAAATCTAAAGTTTTTCCTTCCACCCTGTCCACTCCATGCATTGACTCAGGGCAGAGGAGTTAAAGGGAGAATAAAACCAGGCAATCAAGGAGAGAATCTGTCAGTGAAAGCATGTAAATGCCTTATGACCCTTGCCTGCCCCAAACAGCCACTGACAGCTCCCAATGCCTGCCCCTTTCACCTCCCAGCAAAGGTGGTGGAGAGATGCAATTAAATAGTTACTGAATACCCATAGTAGCTTTGAATTAATGTGATTTGGTTAAGCTTTGCTGACAGATGTGTTTCGTCTGGGCAACAAGCTATATACTCAGAGTTTGTGACATAAAATGGACAAAATAAACTGCCAGCTAATTGATTGAAATATTCATCGAGAAATAGGATTCAGAAGAGAAAGGTTCAAGAAGAGCCCTGATTGAATTTGTGTTAGCATTTCCATTCATTCATAATCCCCCGGAGGCAATATTCCTAGTGACGAATGACATCCGCATTAGGAACGAAACCAGAAGGCTATTATATTGGTTAGCTGCGTTTAGAGAATAGCTTTTAGTTCTATAATTGGGGGTTATGAGCATTTGACACTGTTCTGGGATAAGAGGAATCCATGCAACCCAGCTACTGTATAATATACCTGTCAATCCACTGGTCATTTTGCACCCTATATTTTCTTCTCTGTACTTTGTCTAATCCTTTTATAAAAGGGTATGCTTCTTATAGGCTTGCAGGGATGGAAAAGGGTTTGTTTTGGGGTGGATGACTGGCTTAGGTGCCTATTGAACCTATTAATAATGCTGAGATTTAATTATGTTTAACAGCATGATAAGGCACATAAAGGACTTCAACAAACATTTTATGGTTATTTATCTCTAAATAAATACAAATAAAAGTAGAGTCGTAATTGCAACTTCCTTGCCACCTGGGACACCCAACCTGAAAGAGCATTGACACAGGCAGATTCCTGCCCACTAGGTGCTTGTAGCTGACAGGCCTCTGCACAGGTTCAGAGGTCTGTCTGTATGATGAGAGTTTCAGGGTCAGTGTCAGCTAGTCTATTCAGTAAGAGAATTACTACCTTGGAGGTGAAAGTTCATGTGTAATTTCCCCCACCCATTACTATTCATTCAGAGGAATTAACCCTCTCTCCACATATTTTGCTTTTGAGAGACAGCAAGAGTGATTCTCCTCCTCCCTCCCCCGCCCATTAAACCAGATGCTAAATTAAACACTCACAAAACACGCCCTTATTAAAAATTACAATAAAGAAAGTTGAGTCCCTTAAGCTCTAGTTTCATACTCACACTGGCTGGCTTTCACACCACCTTGCATTTTTTAGCACTTCTTAATTGTTATATGGGTACAAATTCTGGTACCTTGACTCACACTGAACAGTATCTTCCTCCACTCACAGGCATTACAGATGAAAGGGAAGTGGGGGGAAAGGAAGGACAGCGGATGGGGGAAAAGATGGTAGACAGTGGAAGGAAGAATCTCTGCATGCAGAATCCTCTCTACCGCAGCTAGGGCTCTCCTGTTAAGCTGGCCCAAACCCTGCCTGCATTGGCAGTCAATCTCCAGAATCCTTCAAATACCCCCCTCTAGCATCTCCCACATCTCCCTCCCAATACAAACAAGCAGCCCTCAAACTCACAAAATACTCCTTTCAGCTCCTCCTACCCCAAACAATGTCCTCTAGCTGGGAACTTGAAATATGGTAACCCCAGATCAATGATTAGCCCAAGCTGAAAGCAAGTGGAAAAAACAAAACCCAAAGCTGCCCCACTGAAACCATAGAGACCTTGAAACCACTTTAAGATTCCTCCATTTCTAAAGCAGTATATGAAAGACCATTTATCTACACCACCTTTTTGTTTGTTTGGATTAGGCTGTAGTGTCATATCTGAAGCAGAGGTAGGAACCTGGGCAAGATTTCAACACAGACATAAAAAAAAAGAAGCTTCAGGGAGTAGCCGAGTTAGTCTGTTACAGAAACCCCCCCCCCCCCAAAACCCCCAGACCATTTGTTGTTTTTTTCTGTATCAAAAAAAGAGTTCAAGCACTTTTATGAACAAACTACTTCAGTGTACCAAGAGTATTATTCATAATAAAGAGGTGTATGCAAACATGTGTCACACTTTGTGCAAAACGTACAGAAAGTCGCTATGGAGATGGTCTTTTGAATTGCTCTCCAGTCTCAGCTCATGTTTTTAAATAAATGAAGTATGTTACAATTGCAAAGAAATCCTTCAAAATGTGATACTAGCATACATAGTGCAAAGATACCTTCCTGAGGCTATGTCTAAACTACAGAGTTTTTTGCAAAAACTCAGAGCATCCACACCTCAAGCACGTTTGAGGAAAAAAAACCAAATGAACTGAGGGGTTTTTGCGCAATAGTTATTCCTTTTTCTACAAGGAATAACTCCTTTTTTCACAAGAGTTCTAGTGCAAAAAGGTGTGGGGGGGATAGGAAACAGGGGGGGGGGGGGGGGTTGCACAAAAACAGGAAAGAGGAAAAACACATGTGCCCTGGTGGCCATTCTGTGGATAGCTATCAGTGCTTTCTTTCGAGAGAACATCCAATGCAGTGTGGATGCTCTCTTGTGCAAGAAGTTTCTGCAGATGATCTGCAGTCTAGACATAGCCTGAATTTGCAGAGTCTGCAGCTATAGCTCTGACATTTCAACTGCCATGCTGGGTTCAATGGGCTCTAACCCATGCCAATAACTGATGTCTTAAATATCTACAATGTGAACTGTTTCAGCACTTATCAAAGCACATCAGAAAGAAGAGAAAGTATGTTATGAAGAACTACATCAAAATTTCCTACATTGTGGGGTAGATGGACAGAGTAACCAAAAAAAAAAAAACTGGTCCTGAGGGTCAAGGAAAGTGAAATTAGTTTCATTCTCCTAGAGCAGGGCTGGGCACAGACCACCCTGCCAGGACCATCAGGCACAGGGCTGACTCTGACCGGAAGGCACTTACCTGCCTCTGGCACCCGAAGTCCCTCCCCCAGGTCACCATCCAAACCTTCTGCACACCCTTGCCCCATGTCACAACTCCCTCCCAGGTCCCTGTACCCCACCTACACCCCTTCCCCCGGGCCAGAATCCTCTCCTGCACCCAAATACCCTCCCAGTCTCTGCACCAGGCCACCACCTAAACAATCTGCACCCCTTTTCCTTTTTCCCAAGTCACAATTCCCTCTCAGATTTTGTGCCTCCTCCTGGAGCCCCTCCCACAGGCCAGAATCCTCTCCTAAACCCATACTCCCTTCTTGATTTTATACCCCAATCCCTTAACCCAGATCACAAACCCCTCCTCCACTCAATCTCCCTCCTCAGACCTCACACCATCTCCTGCACCCCTGTCCTTTACCTTGTGTGCCTTTCTGCACCCAACATCAACCCTAGACCCCACATCTCCACAGAAAAGTTCAGCCCTTAACCACTTTCCAAAATCTTGGAGTGTCCCCTAACCAAAAATTATTGCCCACCCCTGTCCTAAAGGGAAGGTCAATTTACTACCATTTACTGCATTTTTTACAATTTTAAGAGCAATCTAGAGAGCTACAGTTTAAAGTTAGATTTCAGGGATCACAGGTGAGGACTACCTGTTCCAATTACCTAGCTTAAGTTGTTTTTTTTCTCTGAGCTATAACCCTATATCAGTTTTTTTCCTGTTACACAAAACATATCAACTTGGCTCCATTGCACCTTACCTGGCCTCAAATGAAAGTTTCCTTATCCATGGGCCCACCAGATTTGCCAATACTGCAGACTGAACCTCTCTAGTCTGACTCCCTCGGGACCTGACCAGAATTGTCTAATAGCATTAACAACTAAACAGAACACTGACAGCCAGGACTGGTGACTGTAAGCAAACTCTTTAGGACTGCGGAAAACATGGCCACACCCATGATAATTAGATACCTAGCTAAACTAAAATCATGCTAGACCATAGATGTTACCAGATCAGAGAGTGTCGTACTAGAGGGGTTCAACCTGTATTAACTCCTCAAGAGCAGGTAGATCTTCATAATCATAGTAGCTGTATTTTTCATCCTTATCACCCTCCCACCTCTAAATGAGAGGTGCAGAAGAAAAGACACATGAACATGTATCCCCTATGATACTGATTTGATAGAAATAGTAGATTGGCCCAAGTTCAAGAGCTAATCTTGAAAAAGAACCGCTTTTTATATCAAAGTTCATACTATTGGGGACAGTCTATTCATATAAATGAGTGATACCAATGGTTTAATCCAGATAAAGCACACTTTTGTAAGAGAACTGAAAACCCACAGAAATAGGAAGTAGTAAGCTGCACATTTCTGAAGCACCAAAGCTCTCAGCTCCATTCAGAATTTTTTGTATTTTCCATCGGATCCATGTTCACTGCTAAAAATGATCCTGTGCTTATTCTGAAAGTTTCAGAAAGGCTTTCAAAGTTAAGAACCACTTGAGGCCAGTCATTGCAGTCGTCTGACCTGGTAAAACATTTTGGGTTTATTCATATATCTAAAGACTGAAAAGATTGAAGCAGGAACCAGTCATAAGAGAGGGATATTATGAGACCCTGATTCCCAAATTCACAAGGGTATTTTAATCAGAATACAAAGAGAGAGTTAATTATATTTGATATCGCATCAACCTATTATATATTTTAGACATATGCTTCTCTCTCCATACATCTGTGAATCCATTTGTTCAAGCACTCCTCCAAAACGGTAAGAGGTAGGACCACTTCATTTGGTGTTCAGCTTCCTCTGATCAGAACTTAAATTAAGATCAAGCTTTGGTTGTGCTAGGACAATGGGATGTGCCTGGAATTCAAAAATGGGAAGGGGTGGGAGGTCTGGCAGAAGGGGCAGTTACGCTGCAGAATGGCATGGGGAAAGAGCAACAAGGGGCCAGAGATTGGGACTAGGACAGCTATAACCCCATTTGGCCAGCAGGGGGCAGGAGTGGAGAAAGGGACAGCTATCTACTATCTATTCAGTTTGTCTGTGTGTATATCCCCTGGCTGGCAGACATGCACCCCTCCCTCAGCTGTGCCTACTGCAACTGCAGTGGCCACGGACAAGCATCTCTCACCAAGCCACCATTCCACAGCCCCACCCCAGAACAATAATTTAAATGAAGTAAAATAATCTTGGAGGTAAGGACCAGAGTAACACTAGTTAAATCTTCTAGTATGTGATATATTACACTTGTGCTCTATTAATAAGGAGGCAGCATAATTTTCAGCCTAGATAAAGCATAACACATTAGATTCACAACTGCCAGTAACATAACCAAAGCCACACAATTTCTAATGAAAGTTCTGACAAAGAAGCTTTACTCCAACATTATTCGGGGTGAAATTCTGGCTTCTTTACTCACACTGGTATCTTTGGTCACACTATGCTAAAAACTGAGTCCTTGCAGGGACATGGTAGACTGGGACAAGAAAAGGAGCTCCGGTGTAGGTGGTTTCATGGAAGACAGGCAAGAGAGGGTGAAGGTCACAGACAGACTAGTAAAACAGACTGCTTGGATGGAGGTAAGGGCGAGCAAAAGGAAATGAGAAATAGCCAGGAGCTAATCTGTGCAGGGCCTAGAATCCAAGGACAGGGGCAGATTTATACCTGTGTGGGAACAGCTGTGAGCACAATGGCAGAGGAGAGGCAATTTATCTTATCAGGGGCTTTCAAGAGCCAGAACCGTAAGTTACAACTCTACTTCCATGGTCCTGCTAACCACTGCAGGGTCACCAACCCTGTTCCACTACTTCCTTCTCCTTCCTTTAGCCAGCCCCTCCCCTCATATGTACTTACTCTGCAGGCCCTTTGCACCAGTACAAAGTAGTCATAGTGCAAAGACAAATCAGGCACTCAAAGTTTAAATTAGATGCAGAAGGCCAGTGAAGAGATTTTAAGAGGAGCCCTCTTAATTGTGCAGCAACACAATCAACCTTCTGTTGTTCACATTTGTACTTAATTTGTATTTAATTTGAGAACAGTAGGTGGAAATTGGGAGCTTACAGGCTTTAGGTTCTTCCCAACCCATGGCATATTTTAGCTAGGAAGATTATTATCCAAAAATGACAGGGCCTTGCACAGCTCAAGTTTGTTGTTTTGTTTTTGTTTTTAAATAAAGATGCTGAGGGAGATACCCATGTTTTCCCATAGATACCTTTACAACATTGTGATGCCGGCTGCTCTAGTATGCTGATCTGAATAGGCTCTCATTGGAAAGCTTTCAAGCATTCTTTTAATACAGTGGTCTCCAACCTTTTTAAGCACAAGATCACTTTTTTAATTTAAGTACAATCCATGATCTACCTCAAACCCAAATGACTTGCCTCACCTCCTCCGTGCCCCTGCCTCTATTCACTTTGTTCTCTCTCCCTTTCACCAGGCAGGAACAGAGGTTTGGGGCACAGGATCTCGTCTTGAGCTAAGGAATCTGGAGTGAGAGAGAGGCTGTGAGCTGAGCCTGGGGCAAAGAGTTGGGGTGTAGGAGGGGGCTCAGAGTACAGGCTCTATAAAGGAGTTTGTATCCAGGGGGCTCAGGGCTAGGACAGGGGATTGAGGTATCAGAGGGGGTTCATGATTGGGGCATGAGTTTGGAGCTGGCTCCAGCTGGGCACTGCTTTCCGCAGATGGCTCTTGGGTGGTGGTGCAGTGGGGCTAAGGCAGGCTCACCCCTAACCTGGCCCTGCACTACTCCCAAAATCAGCCAGCAAACTCCCTCCATCCCAAGCCCTGTTGTATGTCTTCCCCCTCCCCCCCACTGTTCTGTGGAGATAGAATACAGGGTGGAAGGGGGCACCTTACATCAGCACCCCCTCCTCTCCCTGCACAGCAAGCAGAAGGCCGGGGGTGGGTGGTGAGGAGGCGGCAACTCTGTGGCAATGGGTAGGAGGTATGTCACAGTGAGGGAAAAGGCAGCTGAAGTGCTGTGCTTTGTAGCCCCTTGGCCAAACCAGTCAGGATGACCTGTCAGAGGCCCCAAGATCTACTGGTTGGTGACCACTGTTAACATGATCTGCCAGATAACATGGTGAACTTTCAGTGCTTAGAAAACGGGAGAACTGATAACACAGGAATTAGTAATTTGTACAAGTTACCTTCCCCATACTAAAAACAACCTCCCCCCCCCCCCCCGCAACTTACTTCAGCTCTTTTACTAATTCTAGGCAATTTGTTTATTACATTTCCTTTCAGCTGAAAGGAAATGTAAGTGATGAGCTGAGCTGACAGCCTTGCCAGCTCATTCTTGAGGACAGATTAAAGCTTACACATACTGACTTCCTCCTCCCTCCCCCATATTCCAAAAGCCTTCTTTGGAAGAGCCACCAGACTTTATGCCCATTCAGTCCTTGAATTCTTAATGGGATTGCTAACAAGGGTGCCAAATCTAGAGCCAGTTTCAAAGCCATCAGCAAATATTCAAATACAACTGAAGTACCCCTTTACCTAGGTTTTTATGCACATGTGATTAAGTTTATACTTCACTTAATCAACAGGTGTGTTCAGGCAGGCAAATCCCTAAATAACTCACTTTTGTTCTTAAAGATAGTCTGAAAGGAGCTTTTAAAAAAAGTCATGAACTTTTATGCCTTTTAATCATTTTTACAGGGAGCCTCAAAGGTGTGTTTGTGGGAGGAAAGAGGTTTAGTTTGCTTTACCACCTTCAAACTATCAGGAACATTTGCTTTAGTCTTCACTTTTTCTGGAAGATTTCTGGAAAGTCTCAGGAATGTTTTTCTGAACTCTGATACCTTAGGGCTACGTCTAGACTGGCCACATAAGACGGAATAGGCATGCAAAGCAGGCAAGTCAGAATAGGGAAATCCACGAGGGATTTAAATATCCCCTGCGGGATTTAAATAAACATGGACGCCGCTTTTTTTCCGGCTTGGGGAAAAGCCGGAAAAGAACATCTAGACTGGCGCGATACTCCGGAATAAAGCCCTTTTCCGGAGGACCTCTTACTTGCAAGCAGGAATAAGAGATCCTCCGGAAAAGGGCTTTATTCCGGAGGATCGCGCCAGTCTAGACACTCTTTTCCGGCTTTTCCCCAAGCCGGAAAAAAAGCGGCGGCCATGTTTATTTAAATCCCGCGGGGGATATTTAAATCCCCCGCGGATTTCCCTATTCTGACTTGCCTGCTTTGCATGCCTATTCCGTCTTATGTGGCCAGTCTAGACGTAGCCTAGCTGTCCCTATCAGGGTGCTGACTTTTAAAAATCAATCTACTCACAAAGTTCATTAGTCATTACCGTAAAATACAGTAGAAGTTCATTTAAGACAGAAGTAGATGCAAACAATCCAACCAAAAATTGCTTTGGATCTCCCTTTGTTGCTGAGGGCTCGATAGTGCTTTACCCCAAGCACAGGAAAGTGCATTACTAGAGCAAACTGGAAAAGAGTAATGCTCTGCCTTCACAGACCCAATGTCTCTTAAGATGTATACCTAGCATAGCGTACTTCCTCTGGCATGCTAAGGTAGCTACAGTTACTGGTGCTTTGAGGACTGCAGATCCAAGATTTTACCCACTTCCTTCCCCACCAACTCTTGTAAACATGCACTGTTAGAGGTGAGGGTTGTAGGCCCAGGAAGGCTGATTTCCTCCATTGCTCCTCACAACACATGCAGTTTCTACAAGTGACCACACTGTGTTGTCACACCAGCCAGGCCAAAATCCAGCACTAATTTTTTCCACTCTGTGGGCTCTTTTGGTGTAACCATTTTACTATTTCTCTAGTCACCAGTGTCTCCCAGCATGGAAAGGAGTTGTATTTCTAAGTTTAAAAACAAAGGAATAGAGAAATGGAGAAGAGAACAACCTTAAAACTCCACAACCTTCTAGATCTTTGTACAGTGTAAAGAAACAAAAACAGGCACAAGCTTCATTCCCACGCACATCACAGGTCACCTGTAAGAAATTAACAATAAACACGTATCTTGACATATAAGGGTTTTCCAATTGAAGAAAATTCTAACACTACCAGAAACAAAAAGAAATGGCTGTCTGGAACTAATTTATTAACTTCCCCTCTCTCCCCTGGCCCAGAAAAAACCATTTTGGAGCTGGTTTAAAGGTGACAAAAGTTAGCCCTCAAGTAATTTCTTTACATGGTCATAAAAGGGTGTGTGGGTTGGGTGAAGCACATAGAATGGAATAGCTCTGGTTTGTCACCTTGCCTTACTGTTCTCCCACATAAGAACAGTTGAGAACATTTTAGTGTACAGTTAAATGAAATCATTTTTAAACAACTGGTCCAAGTTTTAGTCTCTGTAGTCAAAATGTATCTGTAGAAATATATTCTATTCAAAAGCTTTGTTAATAGAAAATTAAAGAAATAAGGGCAGTTTTAAAGTAGTAAGTCCAGAGTTTCATTAAGACTATTCTGGCCTTATACATACAAACTCTAGGGCTTTTAAGGAGTCTAAGAGTGCTAGGAACCTACATCCAATTTTTTCAATTTTTTTTTTGTCACCTCACTCCTTTTTGTTGTTGACAGCAGCAGCAGCAAGAAGTGCATTTGTTTGGTATTTAAACTAAGTGGTTTTTTCCCTTCTATTTATTTGTGTCCATGGGTCATGAGATCAGATTGTAAAGTCTGACTCAGTGGTCAGTGCAAGAGTCAGTCCCAGAGTCAAATTCAAATACCAGAATCAAGGCTAAAGGAAGAGTCAAAGCCAGGAATCAGAGCCAAGGCTCATAATGGGATTACCTGGAGTCAAGGAAGGCAGGAGTAGAACTGGTTTTAGGACAGGACTGGAACAAAGATAGAGATAGGGCAGGAAGTGAGTTTGAAATGAAGCAACTCCAGGCCAACACAGAATCAAAAAAGACAGGCACTGATCTGCTGCAGCTGCTGAGATTTAAGAGCAAGCCACCTGACTGCCTTAGCTAATCAGATAGTTCTGCTGTGGCCCAGCTGCACTTATTTGCTGCCTGGCAACTGGACAGGCCCAGCTGCAGGCTTTGGTTCCTGACACAATGAGATAATGAGCCCAATTGAAATTTCATACTGGGTTTCTCTCCATCTAACTGCATTTACTGGCAAGGACAGACTCTGGTGTAATTAGATGCAGAATCAGGCCCTCAGAAAGTGGTGTGCTGGGAATAAAGAAAAAATGCATTTGAAGCAAAGTTAATTTTTATTCCTTCACTCATTCTGATTGTCTTCCTTGAAAAAGGAAGATGAGGATGGTCCCCTATTACATGGGAACTTGTGTTCAAGGTGGAAAACAAACAGCTCTGACTTTGAACTAGTAATTAACTAATTGTATCCATCCATGTATTTGGTGATGCTTTTCAGTTAAGATCTTCTTTAATCAACTGATCCTACAAGCTGCTACATTTGCTTTCCAGATAGACAACTTCCATAAGGCAACCTAATTTTGTTAATAAGATATCAGTTTCCCATAGCGAGTCCACTGGAAAGAAAACATTTTAGTTTCAAGATTAATTTGAGTTTTGGCAAAAGAAAATCATTTTTAAAATTTATGTTGAGATGACAAGCCTTCAGGAGAACAGAAATAATTTGTTTTAAGCAGAAAAGACTAATTTCCAAGCACCAAGTGTTTATAATGTTATTATCTGCTGCCCAGTCCATTGTAAAATAATATATCTCATGACATGCAACATTCATTCTGAAATGGCTTTATAATAACAATTTGTGTTTTTTATGTGGAACATTTAAACCATAAATCACAAAGCACTTTACAAAGGAAAATAAATATGATTTTTTCCCATTTTACAGATGGGAAATTGGAGCACTGAGAGGAGCCCAAACCACTGAGAGGAGAAATGAGCTGCACCTCCATGTGCCTCTCAAAGAGGCCAGCTGCTGGGGCCAACATGTGCATCTTTGCACTGTGTGGGCCCATTGAGGGGAGAAGAGGCTCCATGTGCTGCCTATTGGCAACAAAAATCCTTATAGCCCCTATTGACTGGAAACTAACTAATGGGGGCTTCCTGGGCCATGCTTGCAGGCATAAGCAGCCTGCAGAGCCCCTCTGAGGGCATGGTACACAGAGACAGAGACGCAAATGCTGGCCGCAGATGGACACGTTCAGTGGCACGTGGGGGCACGGCAGACAAGGGGCCTGCCCAAAGATCCCACTGGGCTGCCGGCCATGGGACAGTAAGCACCTCCCTGCCAGAGCCTAAAGTGGTACCTGACCCTCTCCCACATCCCAGCTCTCTGCTCCAGGTCACAGCCCAAACCACCTGGACACTGTTGTCCCAGGTCACAACTCCTTCCCAGGTCAGAATTACCTGCCCTGGGGTCAGAATCTGCTCTTGAACTCATGCCCCTCTCAAACCCTGCACCCTGCTCCTGCAAATTCTTGAAATGCTGCCCATCAAAAAGTATTGTCTCCTCACCCCACTCTAAGGCTACATTTAGAGTGCAAGCCTCTTTTGAAAGAGGCTTTTATGAAAGAAACTTTCGAAAAAGAGCGTCTAGACTACAACCAGTACTTTTGAAAAAGCAAGCCGCTTTTTCAAAAGAGAAAATCCAGGTAGTCTGGATGCTCTCTTTTGAAAAAGCATAGTTTGCATTACATAGCTGCCTTTTTTCGAAAGAGCACTTTCGAAAAAAGGCGTTCTTCCTCGTAAAACAAGGTTTTCCGTGGTAAAAAAGCTGCTGCATTCTTTTGATTTACTTTCGAAAGTACACGGCAGCAGTCTAGATGCAGGAGACTTTTTTTAAAAAAAAGGCTACTTTTTCGACATCCCCCCTATAGTCTAGACAAACCCTAAATCATGCAGCAGATCAATAGCAAGCCAGGAATAAAACCTGTCTAGTGCCTTATTTTTGGCATCCCCAGTGCTTCTTCCACAACTTTCAACAAAGGGGGTTATTTAAATGTTGGTAAATTATTATGATTGCATATACATTTAAGGTGTGCCCTCTGGCCACATTTTACATAATTTAGAAATACACCAATTCATCACAAAATAGGGCTGAGATACTATTTTTCTTCCCATCATCCAGCAGAGGCTGCTTTCTTAACAAAGGAACATAGCCAGGTGGTTCCAACATCACTGTGCACTTAGAGGAAGAGTAGACAAAGGAGAGGAGACTTGAATTGTATCCTAAAATGAGAAGATTCAGGGGTAGGCAGAATTTCACAGATGAACATCTTCTATTTCTTCTTGTGTCCTTGTCACAGACCACACGTTTTTCCAAGGAGTTGGTAAATGAACAGGTGCTCCATGATCTGCATTTCGCCATCGTTAAATGTATTTGTGTCATTAGAGTAGCCCTATCTGATCAACCAGTTTGTGTATGTGGGCAAATCAGACATCGTCACTTCAACCAATCCATATTGGCTCTTCTGGGAAGGTCTTCCTGGGATTCCAAATCTATTTCACTGTGTCCAACCACAAGTTGCTTCTCATTCCATATTCTCAGTAATGCCTTACCAAATGCACAACTCTGGTTTTAAAACTCTTTCATAACTGAAGGCACTTGGTTATTCTTACGTGACCATATAATGGATGCCTTATGTCTTCCACTGAGAAAACCCTGCCCTCTATTCCCACATGGCCCACTCTATAGACAGAGAGCCTAAGCATTCTAATTTATCACTACAGATGATTTGGGATGCTGTTAACGAGAAAGAGCATGAACATCATGGGCACTAGTCTACAGAGGGCTTCACATATAAGGACCAGGACCTAGAAGTGGACATGGAATTGTCTGGAACCAGATCTTATTTTCCCAGCATTAAGGAAGACTGGATAGAAAAAATTATCCAAGCTCCATCTGCTAGGACCAAAATTCTACTTTAGCATTAAAATATCCTGGCACTACTTTTCAGGGTGATTATTGCACTTCTTGGGTAGTTGAAATGTCTTGGCCTCAGGCTTTGCCTTTTATGACACCACCTGAGAAATAATATAACAATCAAAAATATAGTTGGTCATGTCAAAGTGTTTAAGTATTCCAATAAGATATATGATCTCATTATCAAATCAGATTTCTTTTTAGCTTTCCTTTATTGTCTTAAAAATATTGCATTTAACACATTTCGGAATGTGTGACAGACATTGGTCATCATTAACAAATATATTAAATTAGTCCAGAAAAGAAAAAGAATAAAAACAAAAAATGGGCCACATCCCCAGTATATTGGCATATCACTATTAATATCAGTTGTCTTAGGCTATTTTACACTAGCTGGAGATCTGGTCCATTTTGCAAAGATTACTATCCAGGCATCCATCAGTGCAAACTATAAACTAAATTCTGGCTTCTCCTTGAGGGTTCACTAGGCAGAGATGGGCAGCAGTACAGAGAGAAGTTCTTTTGCTCCTTCCCTCACATCAGTCCACAAACACACAAGACAAGTATAATGCACCAAACATTGGACTAGCCAGTATACCTGCTTCAGCATTATTGCATAGAGGGGGCTTGGACAGTCTCCCAGTATTGATCTTCCACTCTCTCTCTATGCACAATCTAGGGTCTGGTGGAACATACTTAGGGAAGTATGCAACAAGTCTAAGAAACTCTATAGTGTTCCTCACCCCACCTCTCACCTTTACCATTCTTGAGATCACCCTGAGACAATCTGTATTTTTCAGCCCTATATAATGACTCAGAGCCCCTTGTCAGAGCTGCTACAGCATTTCATCTTCTCCTTAGAACAGTGTTTCTTAAATTTTTTAAGACCGAGGAACACCAACCAAAAAAATTTTTTTTGAGGAACACCAAGGATTTTTTGTTTTCAGGGGGAAATTATTGAGGGGAAAAAAAGGTTGCCTGCCCCTTTAAGGATGGCCATTTTGAATTCTCTTGTTCTCCATGGCACACCGGTGTGCCGCGGAACACAGTTCAAGAAACGCTGCCTTAGATGCAACACTGTGATGAGGATCAGGGGAAAATACTTACCATAAACCTCAGAATTAAACACACTGGGATTAACCTTTTAGTCTAGATTACTATAACTAGTCACCAAGGTATAGCCAAAACCATTCAATAATATTAATATTTAGCAGAGAGCCCCAGCCAGCCACGCACTTCCTGGTGCAGCCACCTCCCTGTGGTCACTCTGTAGTATAACTGTCCCTGGCACTCGCTGCCTCCTGTGGACATTGCGGAGCATAGCTTTCCCTCTTATCAGACCCTCACTTTCCATGTTATGGAAAAAATCAAATTCCAAGCACACTCCATTTTCCTGCAACAATCAAACCCTGACCTTCGATTAAGTTAGGATAAGTGGAAGTTGCATACCAAATGTGGAGGTCTTAGAATTTACCGTTTAGGAGGAGTTCTTGAACAAACAGACTCACAGATAGATGCACAAACTCTCTAAAATATATATTTAGATCATGGCACTGCCCCAAAATTCTCTTTGAACATTTCAACCTTAGAATCTCAGAAATGTGTTCCAAACTACTTGAGCGAAACACCTTGAGCCAAAATCTTACTAGTGCACTTTAACTCCACTGGAACCATAGTTACATCAGTATAAAACTAGAGTAGTGCAATGGTGAATGAGAACACCTGTTTCCTCCTTTGAAAATCAAGCCTGGACAGTTCAGTCAGGAGATTCTTGGAAACTTCACACTGAAGAAAGGATGGTCCAAAGTACCACAGCTCAATCGTTCCTCATTGTAAGTGGCACACCAAGTTAAAACGTATACATGGCTGTCCCTAAAATGTCCAGTATTTCAAAATGACTAAAGATTGAAGGGCAGTTAATAATGGAAACTGGGGATAGGGGAGAACGTACTGAACCCTAATGGTGTCTGTATCAGTCTTGTAGTTTGCATATCAAGCCCTCTCAGTCACTCATTTAAAAAAAATCTGAAAAGAAATGTTGGGATTGATTACTAAAAACTGTAAGGTAACAAGCAAATCAACTAATCGGGATCTGCATCACAATCCACATTCCCCTCAAACCAACTGGAAAGTTCACATCAGAAAATCATTGTCTCTTTCTGTGTTGACAATACCATTAAGAAACATCTCTCAGATTCCTTCATTTCTTTCCCATGTGCAATATAATACCTATCAACAGCCCTGCTTCTAAATAAACATAGCAATGTGTGGCCTCAACGTGGGAGCCATTCATTGCTTTGAATGCAGCATCAATTATTGTTCAAATATTCAAGACCAGATCTACATCCTAACAGTTAGCAACAGTATTTTTACTTTACTATTTCCTTTTGTGTAATCTAGGGCTATGTCTATACTGCAGGCTTTTTGCACAAGAATGGCCATTCTTATGCAAAAACTTGCCGAGCGTCTACACTACACGCTCGTTCTCGCACAAGTAAATTTACAGGGAAGTGTCAGAAAAGAGGGCTTCTTGTGCAAGAGTTATTTCTATCCCCACAAGGAATAAGCCCTCTTGCGCAAGAGCTCTTAGTGCACATACTTGGTCTAGATCATGACTAGGGCTGATCAGAAAATAAACAATTTTGAAGTTTTGGAATTTTGTTTTAATCCTTATCTGAATAAAACCAAACACCTTTCAACATTTTTCAGGGGGAAAAAAAAGAAAAGAAAAGCCACAAATTTTGTGCTCAGAGCAGCTACATAGGATGACCAAAGTTCAAGTCCCCACTGAGCCCGATTTAGAGATGGGATAAAAAACTGCTATTTTTCTTAGTGAGGAGCACCTGACTGTAGAATTTTCTTCAAACTTCTGTTCATTAAGGCTTGAATCTATTGACCTTCAAGTTGCAAGGCTCACATCTTCTCTTAGATGCTATATATAGAGCAGAATGGGAAGGGGAGAGAGTTTTGTGAAAGATCCACTTGGTCTTGGGAGCGGAGAAGGCTTAGGGCATTTGTCCGACCCCAGGCCCTAATTGGCCTGGGGGGGGGGGGGGGGGGGCCACCGGAGCTGCAAAAAGTTGTGAGCAGGAAGTTACAAACACCTCTAGGCTATGTCTACACTGCAGGCTTCTTGCACAAGAACTGTTTTGCGCAAGAGTTCTTGCACAAAAGTACTTGCGCAAGAGTGCGTCCACACTGCCATGTGCTTTTGCGCAAGAGATGTTGTAGCCAGACATGAACCCCATCTTGTTTCCCCCCCCCCCAGAGAGCAAGAGAAAGGCAGTCAGCCTTTGATGCCCTGGGAACGCAGGTGTGCTGCCTGTCCCTGACTCTACCTTAAACAGAAACCAAACAGTAAATGGGCTAGCTGACAACTCGGGGCCTCCTGTCGCCCTGATGGCTAGTACCAGTAATTGATACGCCTGTACTGTCCCAGGAGAGGAATCTTTGCCCATCACATACCAGAGGTGCCCATTGTCTGCATTTTCCCAGGTGTGAATTATGCTTTGCACCCTTCGTGGGAAACTTGGCATTCAAAGCCATTTTTCCTAATTGGCCACTTGAGACCAGGAAGAAGCCTACATGACCCAAGAGGTATAAAGAGGGGTTTAGTAGCCCATCCCATTTGAGCTCCAATCATCTATACCTGCTAGCAGGTATTGATTGTCTCCCGAGGTCTGTGGGACGCCCAACCTCGCCCTACTTCTTCCCGAGGGATTGAGAGAAAGACGCTGGCCATGCCAAGACTGGAACGCAGGGGTGAGAATATATACCTGCTAAGTGTCTATTTTGCATGCATTTAATAAGAGCTCAGAGAACCAAAAGGGTTTCATGGTACCTGTAAGTGACTTATTAGTGTAATTTCTGTCCTGTCCTTTGTAGTGGCTGTGTTATCTGTAACACAGCAGTAGCATTTAACAGCTAAGTTTACCCTGTAACAATAAAATAGTAACTGTTTAAGCTTTAACCTGACTCCTTCAGTTGCTGTAACAGAACCAAGCACAATTTAAAAGAACTTCAGCCGGTCATAAGGAACAGGTATAGGAAGAGCTTGGGCATTTTGGATTGTGTCAGTCCCAGGTGACAGATCCATTGAGGCATCTCTCAGTCTTTCCCAGACTGCCCGCTGCGAAGGGATTTCTGTATCCTAGCAGCTAAAATCTTAGGTGTAATAAGCTCTTCCTATAAACTCGGGGCGTCTGAGAGCCTGTTGGCTGCCCTCTGCGACAGGACCCTGGTCCTAGCAGTAAAGTCACAGACGTTAAACTATTTTTCAGGGCGCCCTCCAGCCTCCTAGGCTGCCCACTGCAACGAGGCTTTGCGTCTCAGCAGTTGAAGACGGGTGTAACACACGCAACACCCTGCCCTGACCGTCAGCTGACAGATGTGCTTTTGCGCAAGAGCATCCATGGTAGTGTGGACACTCTCTTACGCAAGAGAGCTCTGATGGCCATTTTAGCCAGAGGGGCTTCTTATGCAAGAAACCCCTGTTGCCCTCCACATTGCCTTCTTGCGCAAGAGCTCTTCATGCGCAAGAGACGGCAATGTGGATGGGCAACAGGTGTCTCTTGTGTAAGAACCCTTTTTGGCTAAAATGGCCATCAGAGCTTTCTTGCTCAAGAGAGTCTCCACACTGCCATGGATGCTCTTGCACAAAAGCACATGGCAGTGTGGACACGCTCTTGTGCAAAACAGTTGTTGCTCAAGAAGCCTGCAGTGTACAGGTAGCCTAAACTCTGTCCCCTTTCCATTCCCCATTCTGCTCTACATATAGCATCTAAGAGAAAATGTGAGCCTTGCAACTTGAAGGTCAATAGATTCAAGCCTTAATGAACAGAAGTTTGAAGAAAATTCTACAGTCAGGTGCTCCTCACTAAGAAAAATAGCAGTTTTTTATCCCAGCTCTAAATCGGGCTGAGTGGGGACTTGAACTTGGGTCATCTGCATCCTATGTAGCTGCTCTAAGCACAAAGCTTGTGGCTTTTCTTTTCTTCTTCCTGAAAAATGTTGAAAGGTGTTTGGTTTTATTCAGATAAGGATTAAAACAAAATTCCAAAACCTCAAAATTGTTTATTTTCTGATCAGCCCTAGTCATGATCTGGACCAAGTACATGTGAGTCAAGTGATTAAAGCACTTCATGACTCAATCCCTGTTTACTTGAAGACTTGGGAAAGTGTATTTGTCCTCATCTGCAGCTTCTGCTCAAATTTCTGATTTATATCTTAGTCCATTATGGCCATTCGCTGTTTAAGGATCATGGATTTTATCATCTGGTTCTGATTTTCTCTCATATGAGAGCTGAACAGCTAATTCTTTTGAATTCTGACTTGAAAGTTTCTTTCATTCTATACATTGTTTTCATTCAACTGTATCTTCCATCTTTATTAAGAAATATCATGTAATGTATTGTTTATTAATTTGTTTTAGTGTTATGCTGCAAAGCACTGATGTTTAAAAAAGGTGGTCTGTAGATCAATTATACTATAGTAATACTTGACACTTAAATAGGTTTTTATTTTCAATCTTCAATACACTTTGCAATAATTAATCCTGATTAAGTAATGATAATTAGTAGGCAAATAAGAAAGCGTCAATATTCCCTAGGCAAGTCAGAGGGAACCGAAATTCTGTCAGGTTAGCAGGACTACTTGCTGAATGTAGCTTATGAAGGAATAAACAATAGTTGGTTTCTGAATCATACCGTGTACACTGAAATACTTACAATGTAAGATCTTGTTTACGCTTGGAACGATAACGCAGCACAGCTTCATTGCTGCAGCTGTATTGCTGTAGCATTTAAGTGTAGATAGGATCTATGCCAAGAGGAGGAATTTTCCTATTGGCATGGGTAATTCACCTCCCCAAGAATCAGTAATTAGGTTGATGAAAGTATACTTCCATCAGTCTAGTGCTGTGTGAATCCAGGGTTGGGTTGATTTACCTACCTTGCTTAAGGATATGCCTGAACTAGCTGAGTCAAACCTAACTTGTAGATCACGCCTTAGTTTAGCTGGTATGAGTGTCATCTTCAACATGGAGAACAATTTTTATCCAGATACTAAACATTTCTTACTCACATATCTATTCTAAGCGAGCTGCATTCCTCTGCATCAACCAAAATTTACAACAACAGAAAATTCAAAAGTCAATGCATTATAATTACTGAATGTTTGGCATAGCTCTTTTCATGTTTTATTCAACCCTACCAATTTTCACAAGTGATGTCTAGACTTCTGTTATTTCAAAAATGTTCTTTGTAATCTCTGTTCATATCCTTTCATCCCCAGCCCTGAGTAAACTTGCCATTATCATCTGAAATGAAAGAAAAATCTGTAAATAAAGCTGTATGGGAATTTTTCTCCAAAGCATTGAAAAATGCTGATTTGTTGAAACTGGTGATGAAATAGTGTCAGATACAATGAATCCCAAAGAATGTTAAAAAAAAATGAAATTATTGAAATTGAAGATAATTATATGGGGGGAAGATGCACAAATAAAACAGATCAAAATCAAATTAGAACATTTTAAATAATCAAAATGAGACATTTTCATTGATCCAAATTTAAAATAATTTCTTTCCGTTTGGGAAAATGTTCAATATTGACTTTTTGTCCCAACTTGAGATGGGAAAAATGGTCAGACTCTCAAAACCATTATGACAAAAACCGTACCAGTATAACTGTATGGTAAACATGCCAAGTGTAATTGTAGCTCATGCTGACAAACAAGTGGTTTTGCCAACATAATTTATACCAGTTCCCTGAGCAGAAAAAAAAAATATCAGCAAAAGGACTTCAATGCTAGTTTAACCACAAGGGGTTGCCAGTACAGAAATGTAGAAAAATTAACTGCTCATTTCTAAGCAACATACTGTACCCAAAAAAAGTATCTAAAGTAGACCAAAAGCGGTGAGGAGTCCTGCGGTACCTTATAGACTAACTGACGTGTTGGAGCAGAAGCTTTTGTGGGCAAAGACCCACTTCGTCAGATGCATGTAGTGAAAATTTCCAGAGGCAGGTATAAATATGCAGGCCAGAATCAGGCTGGAGATGACAAGGTGGATCCAATGAAGGAGGATGAGGCCCACTTCTAGTAGCTGATCTGGAGGTGTGAATTCGAAGAGAGGAGAAGCTGCTTTTGTAGTTAGCAAGCCATTCACAGTCTTTGTTTAATCCAGAGTTGATTGTGTCAAACTTAAAGATGAACTGTAGCTCAGCAGTTTCTCTTTGAAGTCTGGTCCTGAAGTTTTTCTGCTGCAGGATGGCTACCTTTAGATCTGCAATTGTGTTACCAGGAAGATTGAAGTGTTCCCCTACAGGTTTTTGTATGTTGCCATTCCTAATATCTGATTTGTGTCCATTGATTCTTTTACATAGGGACTATCCAGTTTGGCCGACATATACAGCAGTGGGGCATTGTTGGCACATGATGGCATATATTACGTTAGTAGATGTGCAGGAGAATGAACCAGTGACAGTATGGCTGATCTGGTTAGGTCCTGTGATGGTGTTGCTGGTGGGTTGTAGATCACTAATGATGCGTTGGAGAGGTTTTCTTTCTTGGGCTTGCCCAAGAAAGAAACAAACAGAACACCACTGGCCATCACCTACAGTCCTCAGCTGAAACCTCTCCAAAGCATCATTAGTGATCTACAACCCATCCTGGACAATGATCCCTCACTTTCACAGGCCTTGAGAGGTAGGCCAGTCCTTGCCCATGGACAACCTGCCAACTTGAAGCATATTCTCACCGGCAACTACACACTGCACCATAATAACTCTAACTCAGGAACCAATCCATGCAACAAACCTCGGTGCCAACTCTGCCCACATATATACACCAGCAACACCATCACAGGACCTAACCAGGACCTAAAGTAGACCAGGCAGTCAGATTCTTGAGCAAAATATGCTTATAACTACAAAATATCATTATGCTATCTTCCTTAGTTAAAGTTTGTTCTTAGTACTATGTGCTATTGAATTTCCCTCACATTTTTGAACTGGTGCTACTGTATTTCAGATTGATTATTAGGGTATTCTGATGGATACATGTGGGGACGGTTCCTGGGATCCCTCTAATCTTAGCTGGCCAGTGTCCATCCTTCTTTACTTCCTCATTACTGCTTTCAAGTGAGCTCACTTTTTTTTTCAACTAATCACACTTCTGATATAAATATTTCCACATAGCTCTATTTACAGGGAAACAGTAACATTCTCTGTGTGGCAATTCAGTTAGCTGCATTTCAGAAAGATTCTACATTAATCCACCATGACCGCCCTTGCCTCCCTACAACAAAACAAGAACCAGACATTCTTGGGGAACAAAAGAACTGACCTTTTTTGCAGAACTTTCTTTTGTAAAGTTACTTTCCATGGCCTAAAGAATAGAGCATAGTGAAAATAAATCTTCAGATATCAGCTAGATCCAGGTTTAACAATGTGTTACCACAACTTAGTGCATGCCTGTTTTGAATGCACATGTACAGCACATTCCAATCCACATCCATTGTGGTCCTATACCACATGCTCACTATTAAGCACAGCCAGAAAGTCAATTCGCTAGCTTGCAGGCTCACTGTGGGTAGTGATAGTGATTAAGGCTGTCAAAAGAGCCCTGATCCCATCAAGTCTAGCCAAACATACGACAGATCTTCAACAAGACCCGGAGGGAGGAAACATTTTGTGCATGCATGTGTGTTTCCATAGCATCCCACCCACTGAGCCAGAGAATGAACAATTTGTACAACTCTGTCTTGGCTTTGCCATTCCAAAGGAGGCGATGACCACAACATGAAAGCATGGCCCAGATATGAAACATTAATGCCGTAAATTCCTGAGTGAAGCACTATTAAAAATTTCCAGCTCTATAAACGCTGCTATTAATCACTCCCAAATTAACCTTATGCAAGTTAAATTATTTTGAGTTCCTGTGTAAATTAAATCGTTATTAGTTCCAGGCCTGTTCTCCTTGATACAGGCAGTCGCACTCAGAAAGGGGATCTGTAGAAGCCTACTGGTTTCAATTTACAGGGGAGGTTTTGAACAAAACATTTTTTTTACTTGATTACAAGAGCAAAGCCACTTCAGAGCATTATATCACAGTAATGGTAGCCATATATCATAACCTGTCACAACTCCAGGACAACGGCCTTTCATCTGTAAATAGCCAAAAACACATAAGAAGGTAAGCAGTGAGGTCATGGAATTTTTCCCCATATTCCACTAGAGAGCAGTATTCTTTTGTACAAAGCAGGTAGGTTATTCTCTGCAAGAGAACCTGTGAGGAAAATCTCCTGCTAAAAAAGAAACAACAAGGAGTCCGGTGGCACTTTAAAGGCTAACACATTTCCTAGGGTATTAGGGCATAAAGTTTATGCCCCAATTCCTTAATAAATGTGTTAGTCTTTAACATTCCATCAGACTCCTTGTTGTTTTTGCTGAAACAGACTAACACAGCTACCTCTCTGAAACTTTCTAAAGAGGGTTTATGTGGCAAATTAAAAAGCTCATTCTTTATAGTATGGTTCTTCAAACAAGAGACAGAGACAATGTTTGCAGTAATGGTCTCCATTACATGTGCTACTTCGGGTTAGACTTTTTTTTAACAGCCACGCTGAAAAAAGCATCCAATATAAAACAATCAGATGCAAATCCTTTCCAGATAAGTGAATCTATAACATAGGTAGCCCCAGTCCCCCACAATTCCTAAGGATCCCCTCATTTTATATATAAACCATAAAGAAGTTACAGTAACATCTAATTGCTAAACTAGCTGGATTAATAGTGTGATTTCTAAAGATTTTAAACTCCTTTACCTGTACCACATTTTTAAAGATTAATTTTCACATCTGTTTATTTGGGAGAAAAGGGGTGGCTGCAGTCTTTGGACTATAAACAAAGATCTAAGGCAGAATTCTAGCTGCACTAAAATATAGAACCACAGGCAATTTGTTAGTATCTGTTTTACAGATCACTTGGCATTACAAGAAGCAGAGAGAGAGAGAGAGAGAGAGCTCTCTGTTTTGAATGTCTGAAGGTTACAAACGCTTTTGTTATATAAATGCGCTTCTAACGTTATGTCCTGATCACATATAAACAGAAATGGAAAAACAAATGGTTTTGGCTACCCTAGTGGTTTGATAAGCATAAAACTCCTGGGGAATCCATTTATTTTTTCCCCCAAGAAGGAAATGAATATGCCTGTCAAACAGCTGGGTTCAATAGAGATTCCTTTTTCAGGATAAAGAGTTGTTTCTGGTGCCAATCAGCAACAACTGAAGTGTTTTCCCCCCTCAGGGATCACAATACCACTTTTATCCAATTATTCTTAGGGATCACACGCACACACATGCACACACTTCATCCCACTGTTGCTTTGTTTTTCTTAAGATGTTGAACTGAAGATGCAGGCAATAAACAACAATGGAGAGAAAAAAAGAGATAGGCTGATGATAATGTGACGGTGAAAGAAAATTTACTTCAGTGCTCAGCTGGGTCACATCTAGGAATGCACTAAAGATTTTATTTGTTGTACATTTTGATGCATACCAATTTATATTTTTTCACTAGTTCTCTGGAACATTTTCTGGTGAGCTCTGAGACTGCGCAGCAGCTGTGTGAGGTAATAAAACTAGATTTTCTTTCACAAACAGCCCAAGCTTCCAATGGAGGAATCATAGCCAGGCATCTAGAAACTCAGTAAATAAAAGGTTATGGTTCCTAAACAAATGCAAGGGTGTGATTTAGGTGCCTGCACAGAGCCATGTATTTCGGAGACAGGAAGGGGGCTGCTTTGTAAAGTCTCTACCCCTCAAAAACAGTTTTGAGACTGCTAAGTAAAAACCTACCAGCCCCCTCATCAGTAATGACATTCATCCTGAACCTCTTTTCCAGTTTCTTAATCTTTCTCTCTCATCCCTCTAATGACTCACACAGCTACAAAGTTCTCTCATTTCCAGATGTGCACAGCACATGGAAGTATGCATCTCCACCATATCTTCTTCTCCAAAACCTAGACCGTAACTCATAGACTCATAGACTTTAAGGTCAGAAGGGACCATTATGATCATCTAGTCTGACCCCCTGCACAGTGCAGGCCACAGAATCTCAACCACCCCTGTTAGAATAATCCTCTCACCTATATCAAAGATATTGAAGCATTCAAATACTTTGAAGGACCCAACATGCAGAGAGTCCTTCAGCTGTGATCTGTGCCCAATGCTACAGAGGAAGGCAAAAAACCTCCAGGGCCTCTGCCAATCTACCCTGCAGGAAAATTCCTTCCCCACCCCAAATATGGCGATCAGCTAAACCCTGAGCATGTGGGCAAGACTCACCAGCCAGACACCCAGAAAGTTCCCTATAGCAACTCCTATCATCCCTCCATTGACCTATTTCCAACTGATAATGAATGGTCAATTAGTTACCAAGATCCTCTTATTTCATCCAACCATCCCCTTATCATAGAATCATAGAACTGGAAGAGACCCCAGAAGGTTGTCAAGTCCAGCCCCCCGCTCTAGGCAGGACCAATCCCATCTAAATCAACCCGGCCAGGGCTTTGTCAAGCCGAGACTTAAATACCTCTAGGGATGGAGACTCCACTACTTCCCTAGGTAACCCATTCCAATGATTCACTACCCTTCTAGTAAAATAGTTTTTCCTAATATCCAATCTGGACCTCTCCCACCACAACTTGAGACCATTGCTCCTTGTTCTGCCATCTGTCACTACTGAGAACAGCCTCTCTCCATCCTCTTTGGAACCTCCCTTCAGGAAGTTGAAGGCTGCTATCAAATCCCCCTGTACACCTAGCTGGGTAAGCATGTCTGAATTCAAAACATATAAAAATGAGTAAAAGATTTGGGGGGAGGACAAAACTCAAATCAAAGAAAAAGCCCACACTAACTCTATATCCTTACTTAGCACAGCACCCCCCACCACCACAACCTCAGTGTAGCCCTGATAAGAAACCTTCTCATCCAAAGATGAGACAATTAGATTACAAAGGGATACAAGTTACTATTAGCAATTGCTTTTTGTCTGAATCCCAGCCTCCACAATCAAGCCCAGGTTTAAGAGCACTGCCTATAAATGCCTGGGGCATGAGAAGGCAGCCTCTCACTTTATGATCCGTGTTTACTAAACTGGGATCCCTTGCTTTTTGGTAAGGCAACATCAGGATTTATAGCTGCACCTTCTTCAACTGAAGTTCCATAAACATTATCTGTTATTTCTGGTTGGATATGACTGAAGTTTTGGGTTGGCTCGATACGTAGGGGATACTTAACTTTATTTTCTCCTTAACCTTTTGCCCACTAAACTACTTTCTCTAGCCCATGACTTGGCTCCCTGTCAAAAGGACTGGAGCATAACACACTGAATGGAATCAATTTCTCATGTTTACTCACCAGGCCAGTTAAAAATGGGAACTGCCTGTCCAAATACACACAGCAAATTTCCATTGCTTTAAGGGTGAATAAAAACATTTCCTTTTCCATTCAGATCCCATAGCTGATCTTTTTATGGGTTTCTGACTCACAGTATCAGTTCTTCAGAAGGGAGGATGCTTATAGTTGTAGAAGGACACTTGGCATGTGTGTGTGTGTGACTATATGTGTGTTCGTTTTCTTTTTCCTGTCTTACTAATGGAAGTTGAATGGGGTATTTTTTCCATTATAAATTACAAAAGCTTTATATCTTTTGGATCCCATTCATGGTGAAAATTTGCACATAACTTGATAGAGCTGCTAGTAATTTTCCAAAAATGCCGTGTTTCTTTAGCCAAGACTGATCTGAAGGCTTTTGCCTTGCTGATGTAAGTTTGCCGAGTCTATGGTCTACTCTGATCAGGACCAGCTGTTTATGTTCTGGTTCTGCACATCAGATTTTAAATGAAGGAGAAAGGCCAATGGTCTGCAAAGCAGGCACCCAGGCTTGTGAGAAAGGGAAGAAATAAGGCCACAGCTAAAAGAGAGGCATGCCTTTCAATTCTGGTAAGCTCTTTTTTTGATCAGCAAAGCCAGTTGACTGCACCCTAATGTCAGTGTAAAATCCCATTCACTCACATATTACTCAGACCAGAGAAAGAATGTGTCTAGTGCACGATAAGCATAAATCTTTAAGTAATAAGGTTTGTTTAACAGTTTCCCTACGTTTTGCCCAGAAGAAGGGTTTTTTTTAAAGAAACATATTGATTAGCTTTCTCTGACTTTTGGGTCCTAAAGATTATCTAAAAAATATTCATCTGCCTATTGACGCCCATTTCTTAAATTAACAAAAGGAAAGACAGAGGCAGAGAGAAAGCAGACAATCTTTCAAGGAATATTATTATTATAGACAGTGCTATGCTTCTGACAGAGCCTGGGCCCTAATTCAGCAAGACGTTTAAGTGTGTGTTTATTTTTAAGCATTCAAACAGCTCCAGTATCTTCACTGGAACATACTTAAGCACATACTCGTATTTAAGTATCTTGCCAATGGGGTATCTTACTGCATTTACTCACTGTAAACTTCCCTTGCCACTCCTTGCCACTCTGACTGCACAGGTCTAACTATCAAATTGTGCAGATAAATGAAAGAAACAGCAGCTATCTTCAGGGCTGGACAAGTTATGGCATCGAAGTTTATATTATATAAAAAAAAGGAAGTAACAAGACTCTTACTAAAACTTTCCATTTAAAGAAAGAGTTGGCATTATGTTAAGCCTATGAAGTTTAATAAGGACAAATGCAAAGTACTCCACTTAGGAAGGAACAGTCAGTTTCACACATACAGAATGGGAAATGACTGTGTAGGAGGGAGTATTGCAGAAAAGGATTTAGGAGTCATAGTAGACAACAAGCTAAATATGAGTCAACAATGTGACACTGTTGCAAAAAAAGCATGCATGATTCTGGGATGTATTAGCAGGATTGTTGTCAGCAAGACATGAGAAGTCATTCTGCTCTACACAGCACTGATTAGGCCTCAGTTGAAGTACTGTGTCCAGTCCTGGGCACACCATTTACAGAAAGATATGGAAAAATTGGAGAGGGTCCAGAGAAGAGCAACAAAAATGATTAAAGGCCTAGAAAACATGAGCTATGAGGGAAGACTGAAAGAATTGGGCTTGTTTAGTTTAGAAAAAAAAAGATTGAGAGGGGACATGATAGCAGTTTCCACATATCTAAAAGGGTGTTATAAGGAGGAGGGAGAAAAATTGTTCTCCTTAGCCTCTGAGATAGGACAAGAAGCAATGGGCTTAAAGTGCAGCAAGGGAGGTTTAGGTTGGACATTAGGAAACTCTCAGGGAGGTTAAACACTGGAATAAATTGCCCAGGGAGGCTGTGGAATCTCCATCACTGGAGATATTTAAGAGCGGGTTAGACAGACATCTATCAGGGATGATCTAGATGGTGCTTGGTTCTGCCATGAGGGCAGAGGACTAGACTTGATGATCTCTCGACATCCCTTGAGTTTTAGCATTCTATGATTCTACACTAGAGACTATACTTTCATAGCCCCTTTGTGCAGATGGTACTTGGTCCTGCTGTGAAGGCAGTGGACTAGACTTGATGACCTCTCAAGGTTCCTTCCAGTTCTATGAGATAGGATAGGTATAAATAACTGTGATGGGGCGCCGGGCTCCGCCGACACGGAGCACCTGGCACTCCGCACTCTCCAGCATGCCGAGGGCAAGAGGGGCACCGGTGGGGATACCGCGTGGCCTCCCGCGGTTGCAGAAGGTGCCGGGAGTGGGAGACGTGGCAGGGCGCAGACGGCCCTCCGGCTCACGTGCGGCACCTGCACGGGAGTGGCTGATGGCCCGGACATCACCGGGAGGGGGGAGGCCCCTGCCGCTGACATCATCAGCCCGTGCCCCAGGGCAAGGGGCGGGGCTTTAAGAGGTGGGCTCCTCAAAGGACGCCCGGGGAGGGCAGGCAAGAGGGGAGGAAAGCAACCGGACAGGCGCGGAGAGGGGGAGTCGCCCCGGCCAGAACCCGGCAAGCGGAGCACTGACTGGACGCCCACAGGAGGTGAGGGGGAAAGATGGCACCCGCCAGGGAGAGGACCAGGCGGACGAGGAGGAGGAAGCGGCCCAGGATGGGGGTTGGAGACGGTGGTGCTGCCTCCCCCAGACAGCCCCTGAGGGTTGGTGAGTTACGGGGGAATCTCCACCAACCAGGCAGCGCTACTACCTGGCTGCCTTTAGGGTCCTGAGTCAGGACCCGGAGAAGGGGTGGGCCCGCGTACCCCTCCTTCCTCGCGCCAGAGTGGACATTTCTAAGACTCTGTGGACTCCTCGTCAAGCCACGAACTCTAGGTTCTAGGGAAACTGGTAAGGGAAGCACGGGTGAGGGGAATGTACACGGGTGGACAACCCCAGTGATGACCGGGCTGTAAGCCTGAGGGTGGGGGCCCAACCGCAACCCCCCAACCCGTGACAGTAACCTATGCTCACAGGAGTCTATGAGTGTAGGAACACCAATTCCCTAAAAAAGATTATGTCTAGGGCTACCAACTTTCTAAATGCACAAACTCGTTGCCCCCACCCCATTCCCTTCCCTGAAGTCACACACTCCTGCTCACTCGATCCTCCCTCCCCTACTGCTCACTTTCCCTCACCCACTTTCATTGGACAGGGACAGTGGGATGGGGTGCAGGAGGGAGTGAAATTTTTGGCTGGGCATGCGGGCTCTGAAATGGAGGCAGTGATTAGGAGTTTGGAATGCAGGCGAAGACCTTAGGGCTGGGGAATGGGGTTGGGGTGTGGGAGGAATTGGCTCAGGAGTGTGGGCTCTGGGAGAGAATTTGGGTGTGGGAGGGGCTCTCAGTTGGGGTTCACAAGAGGGTTCAGGGTGCAGGCTCTGTGGAGGACTTAGCATGTGGGAGTGGGCTCATGTCTGAGGCAGAGAGGTTGGAGTGAGGAGTGTGGGCTCTGGCCAGGCAATACTTACCTCAGGCGGCTGCTGGAAACTACCAGTATGTCCAGCTCGTAGGCTCAGGTGTGGCCAGGTGGCTCCGGGTGCTGATCCTGCCTGCAGGGATTGCCCTCACAGCTCCAATTGGCCATCGTTCCTGAACAATAGGAGCTGCAGAGTCAGTGCTTGGGGTGGGACATGGGGGCAGTGTACAGAGACAAGCTGGACATGCTGGGTGCCTCCAGAAGCCATGTGGAATCAGAGTAAGTAGGGAACTTGCCTTAGCCTCACTGTGCCACTAAGTGGCCTTTAGTCCTATTAAAATTTCCCGGATTGCTTTTAATATTCACCGGGAGATTGAGGCTGATATCAGTAGACTCCTCTCCAATGTGGGAAGACTGACGACCTTAATTATGTCAACAGACCCCTCTTCCATTGGTAGAGCTGTGACTACAGCAGAGGGTGAGGTGTGTTGGCATAGCTATGCCTGTCAGAGTTATGGGCGGGGAGGGGTTTCAAACACCTGACTGACGTAACTACGTCAATATAACATCTCAGTGTAGACCAGGCCTAAAAGGGGCAGCTTTGTGTAAAAGCAGATAGATGTACACGAATACAAAAGTGAGCACAAAGTGCCCCTAACATCAGTCTCTTTCAAATGTTACCCATTTTATCCTTAGTTAATCTTTGGGGAAGGCATTTTCAGCTTGAAATCAATAGGAGTTTGCCATTGGCTTCACTGGGTGCAGGATGAAGCCACAGATGAGTGAAATTAGCAGGGTTTACCAGTTTCCTCTCTTCTTTGGTAATGTAGGGATCCATTGTCCTTACAGCTAAAACAATACATATATGGGTTCCATGAACTGGGCCTTATTCTGGATTGTGGGTTGTGCAGCAGCCTCAGTGCCTGTGTGGAATCCTACCAAACAGAGCAGCGCTTCATTCAGGTGAAGCGCTCTTCCCATCTGATTGAATACAGAATCAGGGCCCAAGTGAGGGACTACATAAAGCAAGGGGAAATAATACTTTCTATATTAAATTAACTGACTAAATTATAGTTAAATATTATCTTGTAAGTGGTATAGGTACCTATGTACACATTTTTATTGACTTTTTTAGTATTTTCCCCCTGGGAGAGTTTCAATAAATTCCAAGGCTTTTATGCAACCCAGAATAGATGGGGAATTTATAAAGAAACTTAAATAAGCTGTTTTCTCACAAGCTTTATTTATTGATTTGAGGGCTGTGTTAGGTTGTTAAAGAGGATTCTCCTTTGAATCATTTTTATCTTGATGGGATGGATAGGTTTTGGCCTGCCCAGATGCATCTCCCTCCTACTGGCTGTTCAGGGGAAAAGTCTAGCTTCCTTCTTTTGTGTGTCATGTAAGTTTATAGATGTCAGACACAGGCAGCCATAAAATTAGCAACAATAGGGAATCAGCAGTGCAACAGGGAATAGAAACCCATTGAGCAGAAATATTGAGATCCTGTTGGAACAGCATCGTGCCTGGTTGAATCTAGAGGCAAACCACACACAGATGTCAGACAGGGAAAGGGAGGAAGAACACCAATCTCCTTATTTAAAATAAACTATGCAAGTACAGATTACTGGCACTAGAGTCTCCTCCATATACTCCCTATTGAGATACAACAGCTCACCCAGACAGCTATGAAAGCTGAAGTACAGTGTTTACATCATAAAGGTCTCTCAAAGATGACAGACCTAAATTAACAACCCAGGCATCAGTTTGGGTCTAATTTTATAAGATCATTTCTAGGCTCCCTTAAAAATAGTATGAAACAGAGGAACTGGACTTCTATTCTCCCTCATTAAATAATTTCCTGAAATCTGATTGCACAAACCACTAAAAGGAATTTTGGAAACCAATGATGTGTGGGCAAGGAATACACAGCAAGGGAAGCAATGGTGAAAAACAAACTAGATTTATGAAGAGTCTTCTCAGTATAGATAGAAAAAAAAAGCTCAATAAAGATGATCAATCTAGTTCAATGATCAAAAAGCCCCTGGTTCTAAGCAGCACATTAAAATTAAACCATGTTTCAGGGCCCTGAAATTATGTCTAAGCTACAATGAACGGTGCAGCAATGTTACCTGATTATGTCATCATCCATTAATCTAACAAAATAATTCAAAAAATGTGACACTAGGTGCAAACATATAAGTGATGCATATTATTTGCTTTGTACCAAAACATCATTTCTGCCAGGGTTAGGAAATCCCCAAGGAGAGGGCCATTTTGGACTATGTGGCTAGTTAGGTATGCAGGGAACAATCTGAGAAACAAAAGATGCTGAAACTCTCTTATGGGAAAGAGAGGAGATGGACGTGAGGAGGAGGCAATATCCAGCTCTCTTTGGCCATGCATTAATATGTGTTTATTTCTGCTGGGACAAGGAGCTCTGCATAACAGCTCCTTTTTCTTTTGCATAGCTCTTAGGCCTGCAGGAAAAGGACTCCACTCCTCTGCACATAGGAGAACTGTAGAGAAAAGGGAGGCAATGGCATATTTGTGCCTAAATCTTGATGGTGGAAATCTGCTCCAATCCACTTAGAAGGCAGCCTCCTCTTCCACTTGCAAGCCTCCCTTCATGTTGTAAGTAATTGCTTTCATTTTTTGTACCTTCCTACCTCCGAAAAGACTTAATGGGACATGTCAAGCATCCTTGCCCTGCCTTGAACCATTAACATCTCTCTTTTGCTATCTTCTGTTCAGTTCTTGAAAGAGAAGTTCAAGAAACTCATTGAGCTCCCCGTGTGGAGAGAATACAGAAAAACATAAGGATAGGAAGAAGGCAAAATGGAAGGCAGACAAACGGAGGATCTGGAAGATGGTAGGAAATGGCTATTTCTGTGGAATTATGAAGTAGATTGGAAGAACAGTAATGAGAAGCTAAATGCATTGACTCAGAGCAGAATCACACCAATTTATCTGTAGAAATATAGCAGTCAGAGTGAAAAGTGTTTAAACCATAAATTGGCTCTTATGCAGATCAGTCTTAACTAATGGCTAAGGTAGTATGGTTCTTTATCCATGGTTTGTGGGCACAGCTCATACCAGCAAAACAAATTATTTTGCTGAAATAGCTCAAACGACTTCCAAAACAATAAGCTATACCATCAAAAAGGATTTTTTTGGTCAGCATAGTTGCATCTACACTAGAGCATTAGCAAGCATTGTTTTGTCAGTTAGGAGTTGATTTTTGCACATGTCTCACTGACATAGCTATGTTGATAAAATTTTCTAGTATAGATTATACAGTCATACAAAAATCACCAATTTTCATTCAATCTGCTAAAAAGTTAAACTGCTGCAAGAAAAGACAAAATAATTTACAAAATGGAATGGGAGTCTCTTGGATTGACAATCCCCTCCTGGATGAAAACTCCTAAAATCCGCTCCAGCTACATCTTCATTTTTTGAAGTAAATTATGAATTTGACTAGTTAAATACAAAAGTGATGACAGGACATCATAATTTGACTAGATAATGACATATGCCCATATTTCTCTTTTGTTCGAGAAAGTACAAAGAATCTTTTCAAATAATTAAACATCTTAATTCTGAATTGTCTTTAATTGCTGAAGAGGAATACCTCATATTGTTGCAATCCAGGAATGATGTTCGATGATTGTTTAACAATAGAGCTGATCTCCAGTTTCTGCATCCGAAGATTATTTATCTTCTTATTTTAATTAGAGTAATTAGGTGTTAACAGTATTCACTAATGTCCGTGAACTTGGATGGAGAGGCATAAACAACTTAAAGCAACTTTTAGGGAGTTTTTAAATCAATTTTTGGTGCTTTAAACTATTTACTTTCAACCATTTTTTTCCTCCTCACTGTAGATAGCCAAAAATTATTGTATTTTCCCTGTTCCTATATAGGCTGTATAAAAAAGCTCAGTAATATATAACTTCATGAGAGAGTGCACCAACGTAGCTAGACTAGATTGGGAAAGTCATGTCACTTCTGCACTACAGTTTAAACCACTGTAAAATGGGGTGGTATTGTATTTACTTAATAAGAGCAGCGTTCCCTTCAAGAGGAGCACTTGGGTGGCCACCCCAGAGAAATTCAGATGCCATCCACCTGATTAACAGAGTGCCTACAGCACCCATTGCCAGCACCATGTTTCTACTGGTGGTGCACATCCACATATGCCTCAGGACAAATAACTAAATTTATTCTGCACACAGATGGAAAAAATAGAGGGAACGTTGATTGTGAGACCATATTAATTCATGTTTCTGAACTATTTTGCATAAAAGGAGGAGACTTAAGATTTTATAACATTTTTTCCATGACATCTGCAAAACCTCCGTGATTCATGTTAACATCAGAGGAGACTTGGGCTGGCCCATATTCCCCTCACTCCCCCAAATAACAGATCAAGGCCTTTCAACCCCCCAGCAGAAGCTAGGCATCACTTTTCTGTTATAATTTCACTGTGTGACCCGAGTACCTCCCCTTCCTGGTGCTTTTGTAGATAGCTCATCCACCTGCTCTTCTCGTGTCACAGAGAGTAGGCCCAATCCTTTGTAAATTTTTGTAATTTTCCCTCCATAGCAACACTGTGACTAGTGGATTGTTCCCCCATCCTGCTGCTGGATAAAAGTAGAGATGCACTCTAACTTTAAAGATGAGAATCAATTTACTATCTGATCCTGCCCCTCCATCCCTTCCTCACGAACTTACACACACACACACACACACACACTGCAGCCTCTAAAACAGTGGCTGCTCCCAGTGGGGTCCTCCAAGGGGTTGTGTGTCAGGCCGAGGCCAAATGCTCCCGAGATCAGCTGCTGAGGCAGTGTTCCACCCCCAATTCAAGACTTTGCCTCCAAGGCCTGATTGAGCCCTGAGTAAAAAAACATATGAAACAAATAATCAGAAACGATCACTGAAGAATGATTGAGTGAGTTCAAAAGAAAGCAGACTATAAATACAGAAAAATAGAACAATGAAATATAGGGAATTGGCAAACTGAAAGGAGGATAATAAAAAAACCTGAAGCCAACACATCAGACTAACCAGTGCTTGGGAATAGGAGGTACTCGAGAGAGTCATCTTTTATTTCCTTCACTTTTCCTTCACCTTTTATTTCCTTCATTTTTATTTCCAATTCCTCTACACTAAATTTGAAGGTCCAAATCTTAATGGTGACAACAGAGGAGTCCAAGAACCACATAGCATGCATCAGTGACTGTTCCAACTTTTCACTTTAAAGCTATGTAGCAGCCACAGTGCTGGATTGCATGTGTCTGGATTGAATCAAATCTGATTTAGGATTTTGGCTCTTTCCAGTATCTCTTTCACAGACAATGGTAACATCCATCACTATTTCTAAATCCTCTCAATTTTGCATTAATGCAAACTGACAAATCAACAAAGCTCTTTAAAAGCTTGAAAGCCATCCTGTAGGACTCTAAGGATAACTCTAAAATGTCTTCTTCTGTGATCTCTTGTTGGCACTATCTTGATAACTTTCATGGAAATAAACTACATTGTTGTTTTCTGGCCTCAAGCTGGAGCCATTTCTTTCTATCTTTCTTTATTCCTTTCTCCATGCTCACAAGCATCTTCCATGATGTTGCTGAGAGCCAAGAGTGCAGTGCTCTTGTGAGAGCTGAATAAAAACTTGGTGGTACTTACTAAATAACACTAGAGAGTGGGCCCTCATGCTCAGTGAATGTTGATAACAGAGGGCCACTTCAAACAGATAAAACTGCATTAGAGCTTTTAAATTTGTCCTTGGGAATACGCTCATCTGGAACAATGATTGCTGAGGCAAAATCAGATGAATGCTGCTTTCAGAACTAAATTACTGCTCCAAGAGAACAGCTCTGAAAGAAATACATTTGAAGAGTCTGGAGAGTAATTTCATGGAAAACAAATTGGCAGCCAGTTAAAAAAAAAGTGGAGGGAAATAAAGAGATTGTTGAAAATATTACCAAACAATTTCTATAAAATTCTATGGTTTATCTGTGAGTTTGATTACTGTCAATTGACAGAAGGTTCAAGAAGAGCAAATTATATATGTGCTATATTTTAAAAAAATATGTATTCCTAAACCAGAAGTGTGTTCCACCAATATTACACCTCTCTCTGCACTCTATAGTGTGTGTATGAGAAGTGCGGCACAATAGTGTGATTCTTATGCCTGTGTTCAGTTTTCACTTAAAGCAGAAATGCAATCCCTTTGGGGCTTTTTGTTTTTCCTTTTGGTGCTTGTTTTTTTATGAATAATAATTCCCCCTGCAAAAAAAATTATATCGCATCATTTGTGACTAAAGATTGTGTTTAGTTTTCTGGGGACTTTTTAATCAAATGTAACACTGAGTCTATGACTAATAATTAATTTGAACATTAGAACTTCAAGAACTATTCCATGGCTTAGTTTGTTTCAGATGCCCTTTAGTAACAAGTGACATGTACATTGTCTTTCAGACGTTCCAGACAAATAAAATTCATTGCCAAATGTCATTTAAATAAACAAGATTGTAATTAAGTAAAATTTTTAACATTTTTTCCATATTCAAAATGGCCACCATGTCCTATAATTTACCATGGGAATGCAGTTACCCAGGGGCTCACATCCTTAGTTAGGGTGACCACTGTTTCACTAGAGGGTGGGTGGAGGCTCGGGGGAATGCTCGCTGTTTCACATAATTTCTAATGGGACTTAAGTCACAGGCTGCTTTCAGGGAAGATGACTGCCATTTCACTAAAGCCTGCTGCTATACAGCTGAACCTTCAAATCTGCCAGCATATGACACAAGCAATTAGAATGTGTGACAAATGGTCAAAATATAGCACAGCTGTGTTTTGTTACATATCAATAGATTCTAAGAGATTTCCTTATATTTTTTTAAATGTAAACTATGTATTATAATGAGAGGTTTAAACAATGCAGTTTTAAAATATCTAGAAATGCAAAAATTCATCACAAAGAAACAAAAGATGGCTTAGAGTTCTCCAATTAATATGTGTAAGTAATTTCAATTTTTCTATATGGTATTATCATTGACAGTTGTAACCTACAGAGAAAATAGGGTGTGTGTGTTTTCTCAAATCCAATCAGGAATGTTCTAAGTATTTTGGAAAAACAAGTTTGGTTCCTGGGGTTTTTTTCCTGCCCCACTTTTATCATTCAGAAGAGTTCTTATGAAGGTATGTCTGCAGAATATTTGTTCCCCAAGTATCTATACTTCCTCTGCCACACTTTGGGCACATCTACAATCACAGACTTGGAGATCAGCATTTTGGCGGTGGATTTAGAGGGTTCAATTTAGACCCATAAAACGAATGCTGAGGGCAGCTCCAACTGGCATCTGTTCGCTTCACAGTCGCAAAGAGTATCAGAATCTGGCGATTGCATTTGCTCCCATTGGCCTCCCACTGTGTGGATGCCAACAAGCACAGCTTACAGTAAGCAACTCCAGCTATGTAGAATATGTAGTTGGAGTTCTGTGCCTTAAGTCGATCTTCCAAGTCTAGTGTAGACCTGGCCTTTGAGACTTTCTGCACTTTCTTTTAATCTAATGACCAGAGCAGATTTTTTGTTCTCCGGAAACTAAAAAAAAAAATAATAATTTTGGGTTAATCCAAAATGAAATGTTTTTGAAAAATTCAGTGAACTGAAACTGAAAATATTGTTTTGAGTTGAACAAAACATTTCATTTGGTCTGAAATGAAGAGCTTTTTTAAGTGTTTCAACTTTTAAAAAAACAACTAAATAGATATTTAGAATTTTTAAAAAAAGATTTCATTTTCATTTAATGTTAAAAAATTGATGGACAGCATCAGCATTTTAAAAAATGAAAAAAAAATAAAATTATTAATTTTTCTACTTTTTGATGATCAAAACAGAACAGAAAATGTTTCAAAATTTTCAGTATTTGTTTCCTTTTGCCTTTTTTCCAGCTAACCACAATCTAATATATGATTTTCATAGTTTATTCCACTTTTTTCATTTTCCAAATGGAAATATCAAACATTAACAACAAACAATCCCTAATTTTGAAGCTCAAAAGGCCTACACTTTTAATTATTATGAATAAGTAAAACAATGCAATAGAGCATTTTTGAAGAAAACTGCATTTTTAATTTTCCCCTAGTTCAAAAGTGTGTGACTGGATTTTCAGGTAGTAAAAGCAAGAAAATCCAGAACTTTCATTTGAAAGATTTAGATGAAAGGGAGCAACATGGAGATTTTTGTCAGTGAAAGCATGAGATTATAAAGGAACTTACTTTTACAGGTTCATTATAGCATTCACTATAAGAAATTTTTTTTAATGCTATTCATGTAACAGTTACAATAGTAGTACCCAAATTAACAGATCATTATTGTTATTGCACCAGGTAGCTAACATTTAATAATGATAATAATTCAATGTTCTCATGCTATTCATGGCAAAATGTATATAAAGGCATGATCTCTCACTCCTAAGGCAGTCAGAACTTCATTTAAAACCTGGAAAAGTTTTGACTATAGTGGAAGATCAGGTTCTGAAGGGTTATCCAAGCAATCTTTTGACCACATATAATAGAGAACAACGCTGAAATGAACACTACAAATCTAAGAAATCTTCCATAAAATAGGTATAAACAAAAGCCATGCAACTTCCTATAAAAACTCCCTATATTGGAGAGAGGGGCAAAGTTAAGATAATATTTTGTTTTTTAAAATCTATTTTTAAAAAAGGGTCCTGACCTACAGCTTTGACTAGACAATGGCATATAATATAATATCCATAGTCATAGTCAGAAATAAAGCAGAATCCTCAGACTACTGAGTGCAGAAATTCAGTTAACCAAAATAATTTGCTACGCTTTTGGCATTTTCTAGGTTTCCCTGGCACTGGAAAGCTCCATAGGCAGAAAAGTGTTGTTGGTCCTGTCTGTGTACATAAACCACACTTGCCAACATTCCACAGAAAGCCACGTAGCTAACCTAATGGGATTTTGTTGTCAAGTTAGCCCCAAAAACAATGAGGAAGGAGAAAAGATATATGTGCCACCAAACAACTCTTAATCTAATGGATTTTAACTTTTTTTTATTACATGTTTCCTGTATCAACTTTTATTAGCCAACGTACTTAATATCTGCTACCAGCTGATGTGAATAAGAGATTTAAACACTGGCAGCATCAGATTCATACAACCCATGCAATTGAGGGGAAGGGGGTTTGTGATATACTGACTAAATTACTTATTCCAGATGACATAGTTGTGGTGGAGGAGCTGAAGCATGCCTTACCTGAGTGGAGAATAGCAGTGTGAGGTCACATTGCAGAGAAAATTGCCATCTTCCACACAGTTAAGTTCACAGTTAATGAACTCTTCATAGAGCCCCCACAGGACAAATGCTGCCACTGGACATAAGTCATGATCCTGTATCCCCCTTTTCAAGTATTTGCAGGATCAGGTCCTGAATTTTCACAACTGGGTAACCCCTAAAGTGTTTATTAAAAAGGTCACATCGCTTTTTAGTTTGTGAAACAAAAGGATTAGAACTGCTGCAGAAAGCCCTGACTGTAGGGAACAAACTTTGTATCAGTGCGATCATAGAATCATAGGACTGGAAGGGACCTTGAGAGGTCATCGAATCCAGCCCCCCGCCCTCAAGCCAGGACCAAGCTCCGTCTACACCATCCCTGACAGATGTCTATCTAACCTGTTCTTAAATATCTCCAGAGAGAGAGATTCCACCAATATTTGACCACCCTGACAGTTAGGAATTTTTTCCTAATGTCCAATCTAAACCTCCCCTGCTGCACTTTAAGCCCATTACTCCTTGTCCTGTCCTCAGTAACCAAGAGGAACAAATTTTCTCCTTCCTCCTTGTGACACCCTTTTAGATATTTGAAAACTGCTATCATGTCCCCCCTTAATCTTCTTTTTTCCAAACTAAACAAGCCCAGTTCATGAAGCTTGGCTTCATAGGTCATGTTCTCTAAACCTTTAATCATTCTTGTCGCTCTTCTCTGTACCCTTTCCAATTTCTCCACATCTTTCTTGAAATGTGGCACCCAGAACTGGACACAGTACTCCAGCTGAGGCCTAACTAGTGCAGAGGAGAGCGGCAGAATGACTTCACGAGTTTTGCTTACAACACACCTGTTGATACAACCTAGAATCATATTTGCTTTTTTTGCAACAGCATCACACTGTTGACTCATATTCAACTTGTGGTCCACTATGACCCCTAGATCCCTTTCCACCATGCTCCTTCCTAGACAGTCGCTTCCCATCTTGTATGTATGGAACTGATTGTTCCTTCCTAAGTGGAGCACTTTGCATTTCTCTTTATTAAACCTCATCCTGTTTACCTCTGACCATTTCTCTAACTTGCTAAGGTCATTTTGAATTATGTCCCTATCCTCCAAAGAAGTTGCAACCCCACCCAGTTTGGTATCATCTGCAAACTTAATAAGCGTACTCTCTATCCCAATATCTACATCATTGATGAAGATATTGAACAGTACGGGTCCCAAAACAGACCCTTGCGGAACTCCACTTGTTATCCCTTTCCAGCAGGATTTAGCACCGTTAACAACAACTCTCTGACTACGGTTATCCAGCCAATTATGCACCCACCTTATCGTGGCCCTATCTAAGTTATATTTGCCTAGTTTATCAATCAGAATATCATGTGAGACCGTATCAAATGCCTTACTAAAGTCTAGGTATATGACATCCACCGCTTCTCCCTTATCCACAAGGCTCGTTATCCTATCAAAGAAAGCTATCAGATTAGTTTGGCATGACTTGTTCTTCACAAACCCATGCTGGCTATTCCCTATCACTTTATTACCTTCCAAGTGTTTGCATATGATTTCCTTAATTACCTGCCCCATTATCTTCCCTGGGACAGACGTTAAACTGGCCGGTCTGTAGTTTCCTGGGTTGTTCTTATTCCCCTTTTTATAGATGGGCACAATATTTGCCCTTTTCCAGTCTTCCATGATTTTTCAAAGATCATAGCTAAAGGCTCAGATACCTCCTCTATCAGCTCCTTGAGTATCCTGGGATGCATTTCATCGGGACCTGGTGACTTGCTGACATCTAACTTTCCTAAGTGATTTTTAACTTGTTCTTTGTGTATCCTATCTTCTAAACTTACCCTCTCTCTGCTTGTATTCACTACGTTAGGCACACCTCCAGACTTCTCGGTGAAGACCGAAACAAAGAAGTCATTGAGCATCTCTGCCATTTCCAAGTTTCCTGTTACTGCTTCTCCCTCCTCATTAAGCAGTGGGCCTACCCTGTCCTTGGTCTTCCTCTTGCTTCTAATGTATTTATAAAAGGTCTTCTTGTTTCCCTTTATGCCTGTAGCTAGTTTGATCTCATTTTGTGCCTTTGCCTTTCTAATCTTGCCCCTGCATTCCCGTGTTGCTTGCCTATATTCATCCTTTATTATTTGTGCTAGTTTCCACTTTTTATATGACTCCTTTTTTATTTTGAGATCATGCAAGATCTCCTTGTTAAGCCAAACTGGTCTTTTGCCATATTTTCTATCTTTCCTACACAGCGGAATTGTTTGCTTTTGGGCCCTTAACAACGTCCCTTTGAAATACTTCCAACTCTCCTCAGTTGTTTTTCCCTTCAGTCTTGCTTCCCATGGGACCTTACCTACAAGTTCTCTGAGCTTATCAAAATCTGCCCTCCTGAAATCCATTACCTCAATTGTGCTGGTCTCCCTTCTACCTTTCCTTAAGATCATGAACGCTATTATTTCATGATCACTGTCCCCTATACTGTCTTCCACTTTCAAGTTCTCAACTAGTTCCTCCCTATTTGTTAAAACCAAATCCAGAACAGCTTCTCCTCTGGTAGCTTTTTCAACCTTCTGAAACAGAAAGTTGTCTCCAATGCAGTCCAGAAACTTATTGGATAGCCTGTGCCCCACTGTGTTAGTTTCCCAACATATGTCTGGATAGTTGAAGTCCCCCATCACCACCAAATCTTGGGCTTTGGACAGTTTTGTTGTTTAAAAAAGGCCTCATCCACCTCTTCCACCTGGCTAGGTGGCCTGTAGTAGACTCCTAGCATGATATCACCCTCGTTTTTTACCCCTTTTAGCTTAACCCAAAGACTCTCTACACAGCTATCTCCTACGTTCATCTCCACTTCAGTCCAAGTGTGTACATTTTTAATATACAAGGCAACCCCTCCTCCCTTTTTTCTCTGTCTGTCCTTCCTGAGCAAGCCGTACCCTTCCATACCAACATTCCAATCATGCGTCCCATCCCACCAGGTTTCTGTAATACCAATGATATCATAGCTGTATTTATTGGTTAGCAATTCCAGTTCTTCCTGCTTATTACCCATACTTCTTGCATTTGTATATAGGCATCTAAGATACTGATTTGATCTTGCCTCCCTGTTGTGCCCTGACCCTCCTTTCTCCTTGCCATTATAGGCCGTAGTCCCCCTCCATTTCCAACCCATCTCCCAGTCCTGCACATTCAGCACTTACCTATGGGCTTTGCTCACCTGTCCCCGTCGAACCTAGTTTAAAGCCCTCCTCACAATACAAGTACATTACTATTAATTCTGTATTTCTGGTCATGAGTGATCATCTCACCACAAGTTTAAAGTTTTTGTTCATAAGAAACTGGGTTAAATTGCTTTGCTTTTGCATTTATCCACAACTTAATAAACCGAGAGTTAGCCTCAATTGACACCCAAGCAACACACATATATAAAATTTCATTTCAATGTTATGGGTTTTGTTTTTTCCCCATTTTGATTGCTATGGTGATGTTTAAACTAAAATAAATAAGTTAAAACATCACACCATTCAAATAATCCTCTGAGAGTCTTTATCACTTTCAGCACCAATTTTGCTTTGTCAATTATCATCATTTTTCATGTATTGTTGTCAATTGTGAGCACAATGGGAGCTCTGTCTAATTCAGATAACCTAGGTATTTGCAATTAGCTAAGACACAGAGTGGTACTTGTACCGAGGAGTCAATTTCCTTCCCCTGTTGTGTTAATCATCATCACATAATTATAAAGTAGTGGGTCATAGTAGTTCTACTTCAATGTGGAGGAAACCAGTTGTCTGTTTAATGCACTATTATCATGAAGTGAATTCCAGAGATTTATAACCTTGTTTACTACTTCCCCATCCCATCCAGTAATTGAAAAGGATTCAATTCTTTAGAGAAAATAAAGTACTCAATGGTAGTACGAAGTTTATTTGATACCATGGTAACAAAATTCTTTTATGTTAGCTTCAAACATGGATTTCCTTTATGAAATTATTGTTAAGAGGTAGTTGTAAATAAGATGCACTTGGCCTCAAAATGAACTTATTAAAACTGGGGATCTCTAGTAATGAACTTTACAACATGTCCATAATTGGTTAGTTGTAACCAAGAAAGAAGACTGGGAATTTTTTTTCTCTCCCATACTTAACCATGCATGAATCACTGGCAATTGCTTTAAGCAACACTGATTGTACAGTATACTAGTCTTCTTATTTCTCACAGTAGCTAAATTAAATTTATTATTGTTAATAGTCTTAAGGTCTGTAATCACAGACTTAGGCCCAAAAAAGCATATTTATTTAAATGCCTGGGCCTTGTACCTCCAGAGACTACTTCCAAGTCCAGAAAAAAAAAACTCTTCCCCTCCCCCCACCTTTTGAGGAATCAAGCAAGATAAAGGAGCAGTTCTGATTTCTTTTCACTTTATTTTTTAGTTTCCAGCCATTTTCTTAGATAAAGATAATGAAGTTAGGAACTGCTCCAGCTTCTATTAAAGCCAATGGACTGGAACCATAACTAGCTACAATGAAGGATAAGCAACTTGAGAACTTGCACTTCACTTATTTTAGCTTAAGAAAATCAGGATATATATATTTTTTAAATCTCTCACCAGCACAGCTGCACCTATGGTAGTAGGTGTGGGAGCTCTAATATATACCTGTCTCTTGGAGATTTTAAGAAAAATGTGAATGTAGAGAAATCAATAACAACAACAACAACAGTAGAAGTACTGGGTGTTGATAACCCTTCCTACTGGTGTTTTAATTGGCATGTCATATCAACCTCCTTTAAGAATTAGACAATATGGTAGAAATCTGTCCATTCTAGCACTCTTATCATGGTGGAAGGGTGGAATGTATTTGTGCTAGCTATAAAGACATGATTGAAACAGCAGCTGAAATTAGCTGAGGAAAATAAGCAGCATAAATCTCACAAGATGCTTGGGTAGACACAGGTCAGAGGAACAAAAGCCAAAGGAATACAACATAACTCCTTTTATAAGAAAATTATGTCTGCTTGCATATTTCTGGGTTTTGACTAAGTTGCTCAGCAAATGTGGAGACACCCTTTTTGCTCATAATGCCCAACTTCTTATTTTAACCAGAGATTGGGACAATGCTCTGGCTGCTAGATCATATCAATATACTGCAAGTCCACATTTGATTATAAGTAGTGAATGGTGTGGAACTACCAGCAAACAGTTTATCCTTCCATAAGAATCTGTTCCTTCAGTGGGAATGAAATTGATCATTTACCACCTGTGACAGACCACAACCTGTGAACTGCAAAGATCTTATAGAAGGCAGCCATATTGGGAGGTGGGTTAATGCCTTCTTGTTTCCCAGTTAGCCTCATCTGAACACAGCCCGGCAGTCAGGGCAGAAAAGGGAGGCCTAATTAGGAATCAGCCTGCAGCAGGGGTTAATTAAGCACCTGTTGCCCATTAAGGCCTCCCAGTCCCTATAAATGTTCTCCTCCCAGACAGCCGGGGGGGGGGGGGGGGGGGGGGAGGTTTAGAGGTTCACCAAGAATTAGAGAGCAAAGCAGAGCAAAAAACAAAACAAGGAAGTGGCAAACTGCAAGGACTGGCCTGTGATGAGAATGACTCGGTAAGTGGGGACACTTACCTCTAGGGAAGTCCCAGAACAATGAAGGGGGCTCCATGAGTCTCTGAGGCACACAAATAACCGTCAAGAAGCGCAGAACCCCTAGGGAGCTAACAAAGGACTTTGTCGCACCTCCACACAGTGTCTGGATAATTGAATTGTATATGGGGAAGTATGAGAAAGATGGAAACTCCATCACCTCTACTGACACACAAGTGATGAGTATTATTCCAGCCTACGAAAAGTACTATATTCCAATTTACAAGAAGACCTCCATATACAGCCATATAGGAAGCAATTCCATACTGTAAGGGGTTTGGATTACTGGATCCACTTACTAAAGCAAGGTCTCCCTTTCTTTTTCCTACATCAAACTACTGAAGAGTATCACAGAACCCCATCCATGACAAAATCTTGTTACAGATGCCCTTTCAAATGAATGTGCCACTTGCACTCCTTCATCCAGTGGAAGGACAAAGTGGTTCTCAACAGAGCCAAGAGTTCAGTAACTTTCAAACACCTGTATCCACTGCTTTTAATCTGAGATTTCTAAAACAAACCTATGTACAAAACTATAAAATTATATAATCAAGTGACAAATAAATAAAACTTCATGCTCTACAGATCAATAACTATTGGTCTGATAAGGCCTCATCTGGAGTACTGTGTCCAGTTCTCATCACTATACTTTGGGATAAATGGGCATATATTGCAGAATGTCCAGAGGAGGCAACAAAACAATAAAAGGCCTAGAAAACATGGTCTATGAGGAAAGATTGAAAACAACAGGTTTGTTTATTCTGAAATGAGAAGACTAAGGAGGGACATGTTAGCAGTCCCTCCCTACATTAAACAAGTAAAAGGCTGTTAGGATAATAAATTGTTCTCCTTTATCACTTAGGACAGGAAAAGTAGTAATGGCTTTATATTACACAAGGGAGATTTAGATTAGAAAATGTAGGGAAGTAGTGGAAAAAATTACCTGGGAAATCTTGGCCAGTGGAGATTTTTTAAGAACACGTTAGAAAAAAATCTCAGTGATAGTCTACATAAAACTTGCCTTGCTTCAGTGCAAGGGGACTGAACTAGAAGACCTTCAAAGGGCCATTCCTGTCTATGTTTCAATGATCATAATTATATTCTGTTGCAAGAGAATCCCCAAGGAGTAACATGTTGGATCCATATGAATTCTAACCCTGGATAAGTTTTAAAGTTTGGTTTGAAACTCAAATCTCCCGAAAGTTCAGATTAGAGCTGATCGTGAATATTATGTCAAAATGTAATTTTAATGAAAAATGTGGTGTCCATAAAATCAAAGCTCTTGACAGGATAATTTTGATTTTGCTGACATTTTTTATTTATCCATCAGGAAGTTCAAAACAAAATATTTAATTTCAAGTCAGGTTATTCCAAACTGTGACATTTTGTTTTTCAAACCAAACTGAAATGGTTTGTTTTATTTCAGTCAGACATTAACTTGTATCTGCCTGAGCTGCCATGGTGCCTGATAGGAGTAAACATTTGGATATACCATGGCCTTATTTTCTTTATGGGCTGGTTTCCTTGGCTGAACTATATCTTTTACAATGCCCCCCAGTCTCTCCTGTGCATATAAGACCTATGGTGCATCATGGGACTCCCATGACCACAGTGCAGCACACAAGACGAAGCTTGTCCAGGAAGGCCAGTCCATAGAAGAGAATGGGGACTTGAGACACCTGAATTACATCTTCCATGAGGCAGTAAAGCAACTCAAGTGGATACAGTTCAATGTCAAACTGGGCCAAAATAATTTTTTCAATCTAGTTTGACTTCAGTGTTTTGGTCCAGGAATGGCAAAATAAACACTTCAAGGTTTCCAAATTTGAATTTTACAGAGCTTTCCATTCCATGAAAACTTTTGATATTCAATCTTTTAAATTCATTAAGAAGTCAAACTAATGTTGAAATATCAGAATTTCTCAGGGACAGACATTCCAGTTCTTGTTGAAATCTAACTCACATTAACTGAACTTTAGCTACACTAATGACCATTTCAGTACCCTCACTGAATCTCCTTGTACATCCAATGCAGACTCACTATGTTATCATATATTATATGATATAAAAATAAGCAGAAAATTTGGGCCCAAGGAGTCAATATTAGAAAACGGATCCAAATTTTAAAAACAATTTTAATTTTTAAACCAACTCATGAAGAAATTTGGTTCATTTCCTCTCTTTATTTACAAACTGGTGCCAGGAAGCCAAAACTTAAATTTCATGGTCAGCTAGTTGATTTCACATCCCCAAGTGGGATTTGGTATCAAAACAAGTTTACAAATGATATCACACAGACTATATCATCTGGGGAATCCAAACCAGACATAGCTGCAGATTTGGAGATCAGTTTACCATAGACATCAAAAGAAGAATTAATTACAAAAGCTATATGTTTTCCTGTTTCCAAAACAAAACATCTTAATCATTATAATATGACAAACCTCCTTGACTAATTAATTCAATATTATTGTATATGGCTTTCAGTCCTCTCTAGTACTTTCCAGTTAGCCAAAATGGTTTGAATCTCCTGACAGAATATCGGGTTTAATAAACTACTGGAATGGCTACACATCGTTTAGTAGTCCTGGTCTTAAGAGATGCTGATCATCAATAGCTCCCAGGTGAAGTCAATAGGTGCTCGCAGTACTCAACATCTTACCCTTAATGTGTTTAGGATTGCACTGGAGTTTCTGCTACCCACCATACTGGGTAGTAACCATGCTTTTTACATTACTAGGTGAACAACTGGTAAAATATACGGCAATTATGCAGTTTATGTCTAAAGACTTGGAAATAAAAACAAATGCTGCTAGTTTTCATTTTAAAAAATCTGCCATAACTACACAGACTGACTGAGAGAAACTGATATTTATTTTAAAGGATATTTTTTTCTTTATGATAAACAATAACATAAGGTGTTTCTTTTGTTGAGTATCAATTTCTGGATTTACAAAACATAGCAGCACATGCTTCTAGATTACAAAAAGGACTCTAAAAAAAGCTACAAACAATAACAGGTATAGCTTATAGTAGATATCCCATTCAACAGTCATTATGCTTCTGTCATTCCTATCTATGACTCTTAAGGTTCCCATCACTGTGTGCAGGGTTTTTTTTGCTTAGACATGTAAACCATACATTACGCCATAGTGCTGGATTATTAGGAGTATTGTATAGTGTGAGAGTGTATTATAGCCATCTGCTTTTGCTGAGATTGGAGGTAGCATCTTGTATTGTACTAAGCTTAACCTGCATATCTGGATTCATTGAAGACTTCCTATTACTTTGAAGAACATTTGTGGAGTATACATAATTTATCCTAGTAGTGGTCTACTTCTATTAAAGGAGCACACTTTTGTATAAAGAACAGCAAATAAAAGCTGCACTAAGATTTTAAATCAAAACACATACTTGGAAAAACATATTTTCCTTTCTTTCTGTCAGAGCTGTAACCCCAGGCTAAATTCTTCTGTCAGATTACTTTAACAGGAATTTAACTTCCCTGTGCCATAGGTTTGTTCAAGTTAATTAAAAGCAAACTCTCATTCATCTCTTACTTCAGTTCTAAGGAATTCCATTGCTCAGTTCTTCTCAAGGAAAATCCCCTTTTGCTTCATCACATCCCTTTACAGGGATCCCAATTAAGAACATATGTCATTAATAATCTTCAAATTCAACCCTCCCTCTCTAATTTAGATTGACCTTGCTACACCACTCAGGTGTGTGAAACATTCGCATCCTTGAACAATGTAGCAAAGCCAACTTAATGCCCAGTGTAAATGCTGTTAGGTTACCAAAAGTATGCTTCCATTGATCTAGCCGCTTGGAGAGGTGGATTTAACTAGAGCAATGAACAAGCCTCTTGCTGCTAGAGAAATCATCTATACTGCAGTGCTAAAGCAACACAGCTGTGGCATTCTAGCAGTGTGACTGTAGCACCTGTATTGTAGACATAGTTGGAAATTTACCTCAGAGAATGGAATATCTTGTCCTGCCTCTGCAAAACTTTATCCTAGTGAAAGGAAAACACATTTACTCATTCAAACTTTGTATTCTCTATATGGAAACATTTCCTTTTTTATTGCCCATTTAACAACTAACTGATTAAATTTTATGGAGCTGCCAAACTAAGTTAATAATCAAATTACACTTGCCCAATATAATATTCCATTGACTGTGGTCTCCATTCACAATACAAACTTTCTACTGTTCATGAAGGAAGCATCTATACCAGTGTTTCTTATTGTGCTGTGGAGAACAATAGAATTCAAAATGGCCACCCTTAAAGGGGCAGGCGACCATTTTTTTCCTCAATAACTCCCCCCCCCCCCCCCGGTCCCTTCCTCCCTGCCCCAACTTTTATTTTTCCTCAACAAAAAGTCCTTGGTGTACCTCATAAAAAAAGTATTGTTTGGTGTCCTTGGGCTTAAAAAGTTTAAGAAACACTGGTCTATACTGCCACAATGCTCAGTCTTTGACACAGATTGAGGCTGTATCTATCCTAAAGAGTTACAGTGACATAGCAACCATGCCATAACTATACTGGCATAATCCCAGAGTGCAGGTACAGCCTACAGTGACAAAAGGAGGGTTTGTTTGCTTGTTGCATCACTGTATGTTAGTCAGGGCTGTCTTACTAGCTAGACTAATCAAGCCAAAATATAATTCCATTGAGGATGTTACGTTTTGCTAAATCATTTAGCTTTAATTGACATTTCCTCCTGAAACATCAGGGACTTTGCCACAAAATTGGCATGTCTGCTATCTTTATATTCATCATGAAGAGCCTCAGAGCTGGTCCCTTTTGAAAACTGATGAAAGAAAGAACTAAAATGTAGACTGAGCATTCTCCCATTATAATATATATTGATGCCACATAGCAAGATGCAGTTGTATGTATGCACTCTATTACTTTAGATGAATTTAGATGTGATTGTGACTTAACTATGATTCTTCCTTGTTGTTTAAAAGACAAAAGGCCCTCCCCAGAGGTAGCTAGGTACTCTTTGGAAACTGCAAATCTCAGTACTAGGTGATGTTAGCTTCTAGAGTAAAAACTTACATGACTAGTCCTCAAGCAATATGTAATTATTATCTCTGTTTTTAACAGTAGATAATTCTATTTATTTAAGGAAAATAAAAACATTTTGTCTCCCATTTTTATGTTCATTCTTATAGTCACAGATGTGAATATTATTCTCTCATTTTAACAACACTATTATTCCATTGTATTCAAAAGGGCAGGATAAGGAGGACCTAGAAGTACAAGCATCAATTAGGGTTTAATTCAACAAAATAATTAAACACTTGTGTAACAATACAGCAAGTGAATCATTTCATCAAATTAAATGGGGCTTCCATTTAAAGTTTCAAACCACACTGTATGCTTTGCTGATCATTCTGAATTACTTTGAAATATTTTTGATACAAAACAAACCTCTGAGGGGAAAGAAATATCTGGGAAGATCATGATATTTCCTGTTAGATTAAAAAAAGTGGAATGTCTATCAGTGAGAGAAAAGAACAAGGGGCTCAGTATTGTTTTTTTGTTTGTTTGTTTCAAAATTATTATAAATCCTTGAATTATCTAGCAGTAAAATCCTAGCCCCTTAAAAATCTATAGGATTTTTGCCATTGACTTCAGTGGGGCCAGAATTTCACTTTGTGCCAGTAACCCTGAATGAATATTGAAAATATACCTAAATAGATATTTGAAAAAACATTGTAAAGTTCAGCAAATAAAAATATTTGATACCATCTCCAAACTGCATACAACCTTTTTCCTATTACAGGTTGGACGTCCCTCCTCTGGCACCTTCGGGATTTGCTGGACGAGGGGAGGTCCCTCTCAACATGGATCATGGTGTCCTGATGCCCCTGGCTAGAGCTCCAGCCTAGCCCCACTGCTGCCTCCCAGGCCATGGCTACTGTTGGGGTTGGAGTGTCACAGCTGGGGTTAGGGCTCCCTGGCTGCTGCCGGGACCTCAGCTCTGCAGCTGGGGCCGTAGCTCCGTGGCCAGAATTCTGCAGCTGCCACTGCCAAGCTCCCGCTACTGCCTTGCCACAGAGGCCAGAACTCGCTGCTGCACTGCCCATCCCTCTGCACCCTGGTTCCCAGCTGCCCGTCCCTCTGCACCCCTCTGCCGCTCCTGCCCTGTGGCCCGACCTCCCTACACCTGGGCTCTGCGGTCCAGGAACATTCGTGCTCCTAGTGGACCACAGATGTTGCTGGATCAGAGAGTTCCAGTTAAGGGAGGTACGACCTGTATCAGTATAAACATCCGGCTAGATAGTCTCCGCAATTATTGACTCCACTAGTAAATGCCTGTACTGTTGAGGCAATTTTTTATATATAACTTTGAAAAATATTATTTGGCAGTGATTGCTCTTTAAACACTTATTTAGTCTTTGATCACTATGGTTCTCAAAGTTCATCTTCATAATAATGAGGAATTCTGGCTGTGATACTTAATTTATTCTCTTGAAATATCTGAGTGTCTAGTAGTGCCACAAATTAAGTACAAGTTAAATACAGAGCTTTGACTGGTTTTTCTAATTAGCTGAATCAATAAACTCAATTTGATGGTGTGGATCATTCTGTTGCATTCCGGGCTCTAATACTGTTAACTTGAAGGAGCTGTTTTATTATTGGACTTCATTTTAGAGTACTAGCCAAATATCCTGAAAAACTTATTGCTACTTGTTTTGCACCAAGAAATAAACAGATGACAAATAAATGGAGATAAATGTTTTAGAAAGAATTTTTTGTTTTGCTTCTGACCCTGAATTAATTGACCTTCCATCTTCTCTAATAAAACCATGATATGTCTGAAATCCTATGGAAGCCAAAACTACATTGCAGTATAGTTAGTTACTATTATACCTTTCCTAAAATGTTACATAAATACTGTCACTGCATTTGTATATCATCATATAAACTTATTTCAGCTATCTTCACTCATCAGTTAGACAAATTTTAGTTAAATAGAAGGGAAGAGATTTTTTTGTTACTTTTATAATTTCTGGGGTTTTTTTCAGCACTTTACCATGTACTATATTATGTAGTATCTCTGCTTATATTACATTAAGCCAATAATTAAATAAAAGTGTACTCTTGGGGGGGGGGGGAGGACGTGAGTTTGAAAGATTAAGTTGTTTATCTGTGCTCCATATCATTGGCATTTTATCTATTACTAGTTCACAACACATTTCTGTTTATTTTAACATGTTATAATGAATACTACGGATTACATTTTCTACACAAAGGCAGACAAAAGTCTATGCAGAGACACGTAACTAGCCACATATCTGTAATCATCTCACTTGCATACACAATCACAAGTAACTGCATTATTATAAAGATGAACATTGAGTGTCATAATTAAATTAATTGCTGAACACTCTATAGAAATATAAATGGCACTATTACTCAGGTTGCTCTTAACTTCACAGTTGTGCCTTCAGTGTTAATATTGTACTTATGGCATTTTCTATATTTAGTATCTAGAATACTAAGGAAATACTAAAACACTGCAATAACATCATCTAAGCACCAATCTTGCAAAGATTTAAGTGCATGCTTAACTTTCTATACATAGCTAGTTCTGATTATTTCAATGGGACTCCTCACATGCATAAAGATAAGTGTTGCTAAGTCTCTACAGGTTTGTAATTGAACATGAAGTTTCATATAAAATGTGATATAAGTACTACCTGGCCCTCAATCACCTTACAGAGTTACTTACATGCCCTTTATCTCCATAGGATCTGAACACTTCAGTCATCAATAAGTTTTGATCCAGAGCACCTTATAAAGTATTATCATTTCCATTTCACCGATGGGGAATTGAGTCACAGGGTAGATTAATGAGTTGCCTTAGAGAACATGCATTCTGTGGAGATCTGAGACCCAAACCCAGATCTTCTAAATCTAAGGCTGCTATTTGTACAGGTGGAACTTCTATGATTTTACCCTAATGGTATGGTTAGAAAGAGGGAAGGGTGTTGGATACCAGAGATATCCCCAAAAAACTGTGCCACATCCAGGGAACGTGTTTGCTTTTCCACTTTTCTTTGCGGAAAAGCAAATGCACTCTTTCAGAAGCCACTATATTCCGAGGAAGAAGGGAGCTTCTGAAAGAGAGGGTTTTTTCCAACATTTGGCCCAGTGAAGACAGGACAAATGTTGGAAAAGCTTCTTCCGACAAAAGAATCGGAAAAAGGTAGGCAAAATGCATAGCGCATTTTGCATACCCTTTTCCGACAAAAACTCGTAGACTATCTCCAGACTGCATCCCTCTGACAGCAGAGAGATGCAAATCAAGCACTTCGAAAGTGCAAATGAGCCCAGGATTTAAATATCCCGGGCTTCATTTGCATACTCATGTTTGGGCACTGTGCTGATCACGCGCCCTTTCGAAAGTGAAAATGAAGTCTAGCTGTGGTTCTGCCGACAGCAGGGAACTATTTCGGCAGATCCTGTTCTCCTCAAAAAATGAGGAGTACAGGATCTGCCGAAAAAGCTCTCCGTTGTCAGCAGAGCCATGGCTAGACTTTACTTTCACTTTCAAAAGGGCGCTTGATCAGCACAGTGCCCGAACGTGAGTATGCAAATGAAGCCCAGGATATTTAAATCCCAGGCTCATTTGCACTTTCAAAGTGCCTAATCTACATCCCTCTGCTGACAGAGTGGAGTAGTTTAGACACGTCTGTAGTGTAGTCATATCCTTAGGGTGTAAACTCATAACAGCTCACTCTGGCTAGCCACCATGAGCTGAAACCAGGGAAGTTTCCAGACTCAGATTCAGAGATGCATGTGAAATGAGAATTTTGCCCATTACATATAAGCGCTGCATGAAAATTTGTATTTGAAATACTAAATGAGAAATTCATTTTTCCTTCAATGAGACAGAATAGAAAAGCAAAGCATTGAAGTCATAATAGATATTCTGTAAAGATAAACAGGACAATCTGTTCATTCAAAGAGATTTGATCTCAAAGAAGTAGATCTGTTATTATCTGAATGTATTCAACTGTGATTTGAATATTCATCCCCTATTTTCAGAAGCATATAACAATGAAATCACTATGAAAAGAGTCAAGAAAATTATACAGAGAAGGTGAGTGTTGTAAAGCATTATCAGCAACATTCTATTCCACGATAAAAAAGAAAACATCTAAACTGGGTGCACTGTTAGAAACGAATACACACAGTAATTGTACCCATGCTAAATGTAATGTGTTACTGAGCTCTCACTTCTCAGACCCAATTAATAGACTAGGCCATTACATTATATTTGTATATGCCTGGCAGATGTACCATATTCACAACAATGTACTTTATTCAAGTGTGTCTAATGGCAGCATGATCCCATGGATTGGCTATGAGACTGGGAAGCTGGCACCACCAAGGACTAATCTACGCTCTCTCACTGTGTATATGGTCTTGGGAAAGTCACTTAATCTGCCTCCCAGTTTCCTCATGTACAAAACAGAAATAAAATGTACTTTCTTTTCTCCCAGGGTGAAGAGAAAATGAACAAACTCATATCAGAAGCTTCAGGGGGTAGGCCGAGTTAGTCAGTACAGGATAAAGTTAAAAAACAACAAATAGTCTGGTAGCACTCCAGTCACCTGAAGAAGTGGGCTCTGTCCACAAAAGCTCATGATACCATCTACATGCTTTGTTAAGTCTATAAAGAGCTAGCAGACCATTTGTTGTTTTTTAAGTTTAACCCATATCAGTTACTGCCCTTTGACAAATGTAAAGCACTGCGGGTAAAAGCCAATGAAGAAATCCATGGAAAGCAGTGGAAGTTCTGACACTGACTTCAGAGAGGACCTGGCTTTTTCTACATACACTCTGTTGTTTTAAACAGTGATCTGATCTCCCAGCTACCATTTTGTCCTCTTTTCTTTTCCATTTCATAATTTCTTGCACAAAATGTATTCTGGGTGACATTTTCTTTGCTTGGTGTCAGATGGAAGTAGCATTCAAACTTGTTAAATTATTGAATCATTGAAATAATGTACTTTTCTCATAAGTTCTGATCAGAAATTTTCCTCTTCAATTACTGAAAATTGTCATAGGGGAGGTATGGCAAGTGTGCCCTACTGAGTGAAGACCTCAAAGCAAAACTTTTTTATGAATGTTTTAAATTTCATGAATGTGCAGTTCAATTTTTGAACCCAGTTGTTTGGAATGCAGCTTGGGAATGAAATGGGAATGAAATGGTTACAGTTACTGCTTGTTAATTTTAGAAGTTAATGGGCCACATTCCTTCATCAGGGCAACTTTGCACAGCAAAACTTCCCTGAAGTGGGTTTAAATTCCCTCAAGAAGATCATCTGGGGATCATCAGGTGGTAAAAACCAGTGTTTTAAACCAGGTGAGCATCTGGCTCTCAATCTATCCATTTTTTCAAATTCCACTCTAAAAGATGACAGTTTTCTGAAATTCTACAGTCATCGCTGCTCCTGCATTTTTGCATTTTCTACAGCTGCCTGTATAATATAAAGATTTGGGAAAAGAGGAGTCTTTTTAATCCTGGCACATGGCTTTTTTGGAGATGGGCATATCTCTCTACTCAGAAGGTTCAAAAGACATTTGTATATATTACTCCAATATTTTGTAAGCAAATCAAGTTTTTGTAAATAAAACAGCCTGTTTATACTTTTTATATTTAAAAGCAACAGCAAATTTCATTTTGATAGACATCATCAGCATTGGTAGAAAAATAGAAAACATTTTTCATTGAATTTTCATAAATTTTTTTTTATTTTAAAATAATCGATGTTTTATTACCTGTTATAGATACCAAGACATTCATAGTTTCAAACCCATCTAGGGGATTTAAATGAATATCCTTTATTAAAGTAATACATTTAAATTCCCCCAGAAGGCTTTGACAATCTATAAAATGATTCTAGTACACATATATATCAGGACATTTTATTTGCATCACTTAATTATTATCTTGGGGGCGGGGGGCTCAATAAAAAGAAGCAAGTAGTCCCGTTCTTTAAAAAAAAAAAAACTAAAACCCACAGCACTGTGTCATACAACTTAGAAATATATTTCAATTAAAAATCACATCAAATATATTTAGTTTCTGATGTTAATAGTTTATATACAAGAAGGGCAAGATCCAGAAAGTATGATCAAATGTCCCAATTTTATAGGGACAGTTTCAATATTTGTTTTATTATGTCTATTACCTCCCACCCATACTGATTTTTCATTCTTGCTATCTAGTCACTCTGCCAGACCAGGACTTAGATGTAGCAACACTGATTGTCACAGCACCGAATTTCTGGGTGCTTAGACAATCACCCGAATAACACTGTAATGCACAAAGCCAGAAAAGGCACCGAGACTCCCTATACAATTAATGGGGAAACAGGGGTTAATAATAATGCAATCTACAAAACTGGCACTCTAGGATGCCTAAACTAGCCAATGGAAGGTATTGTCAAGGGGGATGTGTGCTATGTCCCTCCCCTCTCTTGGACATAGGCATCTAAATTTAGTCTGAAGGAAGATGCCTTTGCTCTGTTTAGCAATCCACTACTGAGAATCTGGCACCTGGAGTCAGGCAGTTTATGTGCCTAAACCACCTCTTACAGGAATGACTTAGGCACCTGCCTCACTCCACACAAAACAGGCAGAGGATAGTGATGTTAAATCCAGGTGAAACTGGGAGGGAGCTGGAGGGGCTGGAGGAGACAGATGTTTCTACCTAGTGGTGTAGACTGTGTTTAAAGAGCTCAGACACCATTTGGCTCTCCCCATGAGACTCAGTTGAATGTCTGTTTCTTCTCAGTGAGCACTAGAGTTGAAATTGCTGATTAGCCAGTTGAGGGGGTTGAGCCTTAGACCTGGAGTTGGGAAAGTATTATGGCAAAAGATAGCGCAGAAGAGGAACCAGTAGCAGCAAGGTTCCCCACTACCCTGTGAAGTCACAAAGAACTGAAATGGTGGTGATAGTGGAATTTGGGAACATGGTATCACAGCTAAGGGCAGCAGAATTGGAAGTGGCAGCAGAGATGGAGACACTGATGAACAACCACCTCACCTTCTGCTCTGAAACTTCAAAGGAACAATGTCAATTTAATGTACCACTCCCCTTTTCTTTCCGTTGCATCACACTCACAGTTTGTTATCTGAGGTCAGTAGAGTCCACAGGCCAAGACTGCACTGTCTCTACTGCATATATACATTCCAATGGACAAACGCTTCACTTGCTTCATATAGATATCTTTGAGAGATTTTTTTTTCGAAGCTGTTTTTGCATGTTTAAATGAGCTGAACCATTTTCTTAGCTGAATCAAGAATTCCTCACTGCCTCCTTTTTTACTCCTAACTGAATTTTGGCAGACTTGTAGCTACATGCACACTAGGGAGTGTAGGACTAATGAAACCTTATGAAAAGTAATGTACCTCAAGAAACAGTAAATGATAACAATTGATGCACAGCTTTATGACTTAAGCCTTTAAACAGAAAACCACTGTCTGTAATAATAAATGTACTGTGTTATACTATGCTGCAATAACACACTAAATAACTGAACAACAGTTATAATTTTTCCTTTACTGCACAAAAATGTGTTCAGATTTGGAATAAAAAAGAGCCTTTTTCCCCTTATTGTTTCAATTATGCGTTCATTAAGCTTTCATGGCCATCTTTAAAAGATACAGCCAAATTGCAAAAATGAATTGACAAATCACAAAGACCAATGTAGGAGAAGCTCTGTCTAGCTATTTATTTAAGCATGCATCTCCTGACCATAGGTTGGTTGGTGTTTCGTATGGTTTTGGATATGTGAATTTTGCCAAGTTCGTTGGCTTTTCAGAGCAAATAAGTACAGAAAGTTCAATATGCCCTGATGTCTGCAGGTGAAGTCATAATAGGTACACACTTTACCTGTGTATGTATGTGTTAGTAGTTGGCAATGCCGAACTGTGCATTTATTCATTTGCCATATGCAAAAGAGATGCATTAACTCCCTCTTTTGACCTCTGCTGCTATGGCAAACTTAAAAACTACTGAAAAAATACGCAGCTACAAATATACATCAAATATTTGTCTAGGATGAAGTAATAGTTATTGGCAATACATATTAAGCTTGCGTCAGCTGCCATGGCATGGCAGCCTACCCAGTGAGTGGATCAGGATCTTGCCTGGTGGTTGTAGTGGCAATTTGCATAGTTACAAACAAGAACCAAGGATCAAACACTGGTTCAAGAGTGAAACTAGAATCAAGGGCAAGGAGTCAAGCTGATCATTAGAACTGAAGTCCGAAGGCAAAGCCTACACTGAAGAGTAAGCCAGTCTCATAGGCAGGGTGTATCCAAGTGTCAAAGGCAGGAGTCAGAAACTAGAATGGACGTGGAGAAGAAATAGAAAGTGAGTGCAGGTTGAAGACAGCTGCAGGCATGGTACACATTGAGAAGACCTTGTGCTGCTATGGCTACAAGCCTCAAGTAGCCGGCCATTGCTCCCCTGCGAAATCAGGAAGGCAAACATTTGGAGTGGACTCATTGGGCCAATCTGAGCTTGTAGGGTGGCCTTAGGATCACTCTGGGAGCCAGCTATGCCCTGGAGAGCAATAAGTTAGCTATTGCAATACAGGCTTGACTGATTATACTAATCAAAGAATCCCCACTATGCATGTGCATGCTAAGCATCAAAACACATAGTCTTTCAAGTGACCTTCTGAGGAGAACATATCTAACCCGTTATCTAACTCAGCCATCTATCCCAGGGAAAAAGTCAGAAAGGTAAGATCTTACAATAATTACCTGGCCTGATGATTTGAATAAAATAGCATTTTTCAGGATTGAGGAGAGGCATTGTCTATTTCCTCCTTAGAATATAAATAATTGATTTGTACACATTATTGCCCATTCATGCTTTAAAAACCAAGCAAATCTATGCTTTTGATGCAACCATATCTGAAGTGACTAAAAAAGAAAAAGGCACGAATCAAAGTAAATCAGGTTATATAGGCCATGTATTTATTCATAACAAAAATCTTACTCCCACCAAAGTCAGTACAGATTGAACCTCCCTGGTCCTGCATCCTTGGGACCTAACTGGTCCCAAACAAGGGGATTTGCTGGACCAGGGGAGATCCCCTGCCACTGGCCCCTCAGCCACCTGGTGGCTAGGCTTCCAGCCCAAGCCAGTTATCCCGCTGCCAGTTCTGGCAAGGTTGCCTGCCACTGGCTCCAGCTTGGCTGCCTGCCAGGCTGCTGTGCAGCCCCAGCCCCATATCCCTTGTTTGGCTGCTTCAGAGCCTCAGTCCCGGCCTTGGCTCCCCTGATGGGCTGCTGCCAGCCCTGCCTGTCAAGGCTCCCAGCTACTGCCCTTCCGTTGCCTAGCTCCCAGCCACCAGGGTTCTCTGGCTCAGGAACATCTGTTGTCCCAAACTACAGATGTTGCTGGACCAGAAAGTCCAGAATTAGGGAAGTGCAACATATACTAAATTTGTCATTGATTTCAAATGGGATGAGGCTCAAACCACACATTTGATACAGTTTATTAAATAAAGCCAAATTTTTAAACCTAGCTTGATTTTTATAGAGGCAGTTTTGCATCCACAATTAATTGCTAGCAGAAATGCCAACATTTAGTCTTTTAAAGGCCTGATTTGTGAGTGCATTTGGGTAGTTATCACAAATTGCTAAATGCTAGCATTTGTGCAGGCAATTAATTACAGATGCAGTTAATGGTGGGTACAAGTTGTACCAGCAAATATAAAATGGGACTGAAAAAATAAGCTCATAATATTTGCATTACACATCCTCATAATTCAAAATTCCAAGACATCTAGATCCTGGTCACAGCTGAAGCCCATCTCAGATTATGCTGATATCCATGTGTGTGCCACTTCTTTAATTACCTCAACATTTCTTGACTAATACTGGAACTATTTACTACGTGATTTAAAGGTTTTATTATTCTTTCACTAAAGAACACTGGTAAAAACCAATATTTCCACAAAGTCGTATGTGCCCTTACATTGATATCTGTTGCATTCCTTATGATTACAATGGGAAATACCTCAGTTAAATGTAAGTACTAGTGACAATAAATATCTAGGTTTTAATACTTACCACTGTATTAAATACATAGTAGCTATATCTAGAGAAACCAGGAATAGATGAAGACCTATGTCAGTGCAGAAAACAGATAGAAAGTCAGAATATCTATCAGAGCAAACCTCGGTAAAAGAAAATATTCTTGCAGGTAACACAATATAATATACTTGATCCTCAGCTGTTGTAAATTGAAGTAAATGGAGCTACACAAGTTTACAGGGACCTGGATATGGCTCAAGAATACGCATGGAGAATAGTATTCATAAATATATGGATAAATCTTCTCCTGGGGCCCAGTTCCATATGAATAGCTTCTCCAAAACATCAGCAGTTCACAACCCAAAGAGAAAAATTGTAATTTGCTCCCTACCTTTGAAGGTGAAATGAATTTGGGGTGCCCCCGTGCAGCACACTGCTAAGAAAGAGGCCATCTGGACGTGGGGCTCTGTTACACACACATACACACACATATATCTAGAGCAGAGGCTGGAAGCAAAGCCTGAAGCATCCAAGGGACCCATGAGTGCTGCAGCACCCCCTCAATGCTATAGTTCTCTTTCTGTGCCTATAGGCACTGTACCCAAAGCCCCCATTTGGTCAGGGACAGGCGCAGTGTGGGGCAGAACCAACAACAGGGACTGCCTCAGTCCCGACACTCTCTTCCTGCAGTCCATCCTATGCATGCCTACCCTAGTCCCCTACCTGGATTCCTGCACCCCTCACCTCAACCCCCTACCCTGACTGCCACCCCCACCCCCTACACAGACACACTAATCCAGAGCTGGGGTAATGCAGTCCGGGGGCTGAATCCAGCCCACCTAATACTTTGATCCAGCCCGTGGACTGCATCTGGCTGCTTTCTATTTACCGTAAATTAGCATATATAACCCACAGTCATGTATAACCCGCACCCGTGCATAACCCGCGGTTTTTCCTGAACGTGTAAAAAAGTTTTAGATAACCTGCGGACGTGTGTAACCCATGGGTTGTATTCACGACTTTAAGGAATTGTGTATTCCAGGATAAACTGTGGGAGGGGAGCCGCCCTTGTGCCCAGGCTCTGCGCAGCCGCAGCCAGGCACAACCCATCCTCTTCCAGGAGGGGGGAACAGAGAGCACAGTGCAGGCGAGTAAAAATAAACTTGTATATCCAGCTGGGGGGGAGGCGGGGTTTGCAAAAATGTATATAACCCATGGGTTATTTACGCTAAAACACAATATATCCTGCTGTCTGTGCCACCAAATTTCCAAGAGGTGGCTACGGCAGCAGAATCCTATTTAAATGGCTCCTAGTAACGGTGGTACACCAGCAGGGGCTGGAGCCATAAGCTCTTTGCTATGTATTTACTTCAAAGTTTCTGGCCCCAGACAACTCTAGGGTGAGGCTAGTCCTCAGTCCTACCCCTTCCAGGTGGCCACGTACCAAAATTCATTAAGGGTCTCCCCTGCAAAAATTACTGCCCACCCCTGCTCTAATCCCCTGCCTTAATTTTAAGTGTGGGGTTGAGTGCAGGGGGGCTTCTTACAGGTACTTTTGTATGGTAACCCCTCCCTTCCCATCTCCCCCCCCAATGCCCTGCCCTGGATTCCCCATGAGGGTGAGGGTGGCAATACGAAATGTAAGTTATTTTCACCCCTGCATACCTTAGGCCAAATTCTGCTCTCAGTTATTTTACTGTCCATTTGGAAGTAAAAAGTGTTTACTTTAATGTACAAAAAAGCTTCAGGGGGTAGCTGAGTTAGTCTGTAATAGTAAAAACTTAAAAAACAACAAAAAGTCTGGTAGCACTTTAAAGACTAACAAAATATGTAAATGGTATCATGAGCTTTCGTGGGCACAGCCCACTTCTTCAGAGATCATCCAACACTCCGATCATCTGAAGAAGTGGGCTATGCCCACGAAAGCTCATGATACCATCTACATATTTTGTTAGACTTTAAAGTGCTACCACACTATTTGTTGTTTTTTAAGTTTTACTTTAATTTAGAAACCCCAGATACAATGGCATAGCTGGCATTAAATATAAAGATGCTGATTTCAAACATATTACTTAGAGTTCTCATAGGCAACCAGGGCATGAGGGTCATATGAAGTATGTCTTCATTAGAATAAAAAACCTATGGCGTAGCCATGATTGGCCCAGCACAGTTAGCTTGGGCTGTGAGGCTAAAATTGCAGAGTAGATATTTAGGCTATGACCCTTCCTCCTCACTTACTCTGGCCAGTGGCACATATTTAATTCCTGTCTAGACATACCCATGAAGACTCCTGACCATTTTTTCTTTAAAGGGAATTGTTGTTTGTTTGTTTGGTTGGTTTTGATGGATGGTGTAATAAGAGTGTGGCACATGTGACCATTTGTAGGAAATTGAACTTTATTTCCTGGCTCTAGTCACCTTACCAGAGTAAGGATAAAGTGAATTACGTCTGTTACATGATATTAGTTAATCTCCATGGACTCAAATGGATTCTGTTACAGATAGGAGTATTGGTTGGTTTGGACCCTGCACCTCTATGAAACTGTATTTAAGTCTCACATATATTTTCAGCCAGTTAGAAAATCATCTCTTCTGGGATTTATCTTTTCCTTTAAAAAAATACAAATAGTAAACTAATATTGTATCCCAAGATTTGAAGCTATTATTTTATTGCTAGATGATACTTCTCTGTTTGCCTTCCCTGCTTATTGTTTGTTTGATATTGCTAAACCTCAGTAAAACACATTGTAAAAAAAAAATCAAATATTTAATCAGTACAAAATGAAAGATGATTGGAAGTTCGCCCTCCAAACAATTTTCCCCCTCCAGCTCTAAAAGTTAACACTTGTTTGTAATGAGTGTGGATTAAAAACCTCAATTATTGTCCACTTTGACATTTGTGTAAATTGTTTGGCTATGTAAGTGTGCAACTTCATCGCTGTTATTCCCATCCTTTCTCCTTTTTCCCCTATACTATATTGTTTCTCTACTGACTTGTTTCAACATGCATGTTATCATAAAATAGGCCTTAGTTCTGTAACCTGCTCTTTGCAGGCAGAATCCAAAACCAGTGACTTTGGTGGATGCCAATACAGGCAGTCCCCGGGTTACGTACAAGATAGGGACTGTAGGTTTGTTCTTAAGTTGAATGTGTACGTAAGTTGGAACTGGCGTCCAGATTCAGCCGCTGCTGAAACTGACCAGCGGCTGACTATAGGAAGCCCGAGGCAGAGTTGCTCTGCCCCGGGCTTCCTTGAATCAGCCGCTGATCAGTTTCAACAGCAGCTGAATCTGGACTCTTGGGACAGAGCAACTGGGGCGCTGCCGGGTACATCCCCGCAGCGCCGCACCTCGGAGCTGCAGAGACCAACCCGGCAACACACCAGCTGCTCTACCCCAGGTGTCCCCAAGTCAGCTGCTGCTGAAACTGACCAGCAGCGGCTGAATCAGGACGCCTGGGGCAGAGCAGCTGGGGCGCTGCCGGGTTGGTCCAGTAGCGCCGAGGAGCGGCGCTGCGGGACCAACCGACAGCGCCCCAGCTGCTCTGCCCCAGGCGTCTGCAAGAAAACTGGTCTTCTGGGGGGGCGCACTAGCTGCGCCCCCCCCCCCCAGCAGACCAGGGAGACACAGGCGGCGGGACCGAGACACGCCGCGGTCCTGCCGCCCGGGTCCTCCACGGCTTTGCTCCACGTCTCCCTGGTCTCCTGGGGGGGGGGCTCCCAGCAGACCAGGGAGACGTGGAGCAAAGCCGCGGAGGACCCGGGCGGCGGGACCGCGGCATGTCTGGGTGGTCCCACTGCCTGGGTCCTCCGCGGTTTTGCTCCGCGTCTCCCTGGTCTACTGGGGGCCCCCGCGGAAGACCCAGGGAGATGTGGAGCAAAGCCACGGAGGACCCGGGCAGTGGGACCGCGGTGCATCTGGGCGATCCCGCCGCCCGGGTCCTCCGAGGCGAGAAAAGTCCCGTTCGTAAGTACGGATCCGACATAAGTCGGATCCGCGTAACCCGGGGACTGCCTGTACTGAGAAGGTTACTGTCTTGGGTCCATAAAGTACTTTGGTGTAGAGACTGTCTTCATAAGCTGTTGGATTTTTTTCTACAATATTTCTATTAGTGCACACAAAGGTTGTCAGAAACTAGTGCAGTCATTAGACCTGAGCATGAAATGTGCTGAGCAGCCATATTTCCCATGAGCGCCAGGCATGTATTTAGATAATGTTTACTAGCATTTATTTTTACAACTTTTGATTTAAGAACCCTCTTCCCTCCCCCAACAAAAATTGCCAGGGGTCTCAGTTATACAACATTAAATCTCAAATAACTCTAGTGAAGTTATTTTGGATTTACACTGGTCAAAGTGAGTTCAGAATTTGACCCAGAAACAGAATTAAATGTCATCTAAAATATTAAGAATTCATAAGGAACAAACAGTAAGATACAGAACAAGGTTTATGTATATTTGGGGTATTTCCCTAAAAGAGAAGTAAAACCTCATACTGCAAAGACTTAGGTTTACAGTCCAGTGAGCATCTGAGTAATCTGACTGAAGTTAAGTCTTCTCAGAAACAAAGCTTTGTGTGGGTAATGGGCACCTTCTGTGCGTGTGTCACAATATTCCTGAGATGTGTATATTCACAGGGACCTATGCCCTGCCATGGGTTATGCTTACAAATTAGCCTGAGGCAACAGTGAATTCTAAATTAAAGCATAAAACTAAAGTAAACTGCTGGCTGACCCAATTTGTCTATCTGAAACCTAATTCAAATATATGACCTAATCTAAGTGTCTGTTATATAATACTGATGTACCAAGAAATAACACTAGAATTTCAATTACAATATCATGCACTGAAAATAAATATAACCCGAGGAGTTCTCTTCTGATAACTACACAATGTCAATGAAGCAACCTGGATGCAGCCTACACAATTGGAATCACAGTTCAGAAGGCAAGCCTGCCAAAGAAAAAAATAAATCAGGAAGCATAAAAATCTAAATCTATATATTTTAGAGAATCTGTGCCTCTGTCTATCTGTGAGTCTGTCTGTGAATCTGTCACAAAGTCCTCCTAAATGGTAAGAGCTAGGACCACCAAATTTATTAAGCGTTTTCCCCTTATCCTCACTTAAGCCAAGGTCAGGGTTTGGTTGTGCTAGGACAATGGACTGTGTGTGGAATGTGATTGTTTCACTTCAACCAGAAAGAGAGGGTGTGATGGGGCTGGCCTGCCCCGCACTGAATAGGGGGGAGGAGAGCCTGTTTGTAGAATATGCCCCTCCCCCACAGCCCTCCTGGGCATGCTCCCAGTGCTGCCTCAGTATAAAAGGCTGCCGGGCTGCTCAGTTGAGGCTGACCTCCGGGGAGGAAGGAGTTCTGGCCCAAGCTGCATAGCCACAGCCGGACCTGCTGCTGGAACCAGTCGTTGGGACCGCTGCTGTTGCTGCTACCATCCCCGGGTCGAGCACGCCCACAACACCGACTCCAGGGGGCCACCCGCCCACCCCGCTGCAGTGGACAACCCCTTTGCTGCTGCCCCAGACACGGGACCTGCTGACATTGCCACCGCCACCGGTCCAACTTTGCCAGGTGGGGTCTCCGTCGGCCACAGAGCGGGGGTAGGAAGCAACCCAGGGCAAGGAGCAGGGAACCCCTCAGTGGGCTCGGTGCGTTTCGGGGAGAATTCCCCGCCGAGTCGGTGGTGGGAACCACCCACCACTAATAGGGCCCTGGGTTGGGGTCCGGTGGAGAGGGAGGGCCCGGATCCCCTACCCCATCCCCTCAGGGCATGGACTAGGCTTCAGGGCCTATGATTGTGCTGGACTAGGCCTCAGGGCTTGCTTTAACCACAGACTAGACCTCAGGGCCTGCAAATTGTGCGGGACTAGGCCTGAGGGCCTGCTTTAACCTTGTGGAGAAAAGGGCGGGGCTGGCTTGCCCCGCCACAGCGGGATTTAATAGGAGGAAGTTATACTCACCAATGACCATGGGGGGCAGTTATACTTACAAATTATCACAATGGGGTGGTAAGTGCCCCACTCCTGAGGATCAGCCACTGGCCAGCAGCACTGGTCCTGCCATGTCATCCTGCTCAGAACAGCTGCCGGCCACCAGTTGGCCCCTGACACTCCAGGCCACTCCAGGCACTGTGCCACGCGTATGGATAAGAGTGATGCTTACCGGTTACATCCCTATCCTAAACGTCCCAAATAACAACTATGTGAGTGAAGGGATGTAAGCGACTAGTCGAGTAATCAAATACCCAATAAGTATCAGAGGCAGCAAGAGGGGGAGCAGGAGCCAGTGCTGGGGGGAGCCATTTTTTAAGAGCCGGTTCCCCCAGCACTGTTTCTGCGGTGCAGAGGAGGGGCAGAGAAGGTGGAGCCACAGCAGTCCCGGGGGCAGTGTGCTGGGACTCTGCACTTTCACTGCAGTTCATGGACTGAACAGAGACACTGAGTATATTACAATCATCCATAGCCCACTAACTCCCTCTTTTTAGACCTATAAAAGCAGATGTATTAACAGGACATTCTACCTTGAAGGTCCCTTACAGGATATGTTAACTACTAAACAATCTGTTCCACCTTGTATTTTGCAGTGAGCATCTTTCACAAACCTGAAGAGTTCTGTGTGAATCATAGGGCTGAAAGAGACCTCAGAACATCATCGAATCCAGCCCTCTGCCAAAGCAGGACCAATCCCAATTAAATCAACACAGCCAGGGCTTTGTCAAGCCGAGACTTACAAATCTCTATGAATGGAGATTCCACCACCTCCTTAGGTAACCCATTCCAGTACTTCCCCGCCCTCCTAGTGAAATAGTTTTTCCTAATATCCAACCTAGACCTCCCGCACTGTAACTTGAGACCATTGTTCTGCCATCTGTCACTACTGAGAACAGCCTTTCTCCATCCTCTTTGGAACCTCCCTTTAGGAAGTTGAAGGCTGCTATCAAATCCTCTCTCAATCTTTTCTTCTGCAGACTAAATAAGACCAAATCCCTCATCCTCTCCTTGTAGGTCATATGCTTCAGCCCCCTAATCATTTTGGTTGCCCTCTGCTGGGCCCTCTCCAATGCGTCCACATCCTTTCTATAGTGGGGGCCCAGAACTGGACCCAGTACTCCAGATATGGCCTCACCAGTGCCGTATAAAGTGTGGCTTGAAAGCTTGTCTCTTTCACCAGTAGAAGTTGATCCAATAAAAGATATTACATCCCCCCACCTTGTCTCTAATATCCTGGGACTGACACAGCTACAACTATACTTCATCCAAAAACTGTACGAAAAATTGGCTGCTATGTTTTCCCCACATTACAGAATAATCCTCCAAATCTATGCTATCTCTCTAGCTGCCATCTTTACATAAAGGGGCATAGTCTAAGTGGAGAGAGGACAGAGCATATGGGCTAGTATCTGACTCTTTTGTCTTCAGCAGAATTTTTGTTTTTTACATATAATGCAATTTGCTTGTCCAACAGTTCAAAGCCTGGTAGATGGTAAAAGTATCTGTTGCAGCAAACAGTGCAGTAGAAGCACCAACAAAAGGACTGAATTATCACTATGGAGATTCTATCCCATAAGATTTCCCTGAATATTCTATTATTTTATTCAATTTCCGTTTGACCTGATTTTTGTCCCCCTGGTTATAACAATCATAGACCATTTCTCAGAATCCTCAAGGTGGCTTCCCTAATAAACCCAGCCATGCCTAAATACCACCCCCAGGCTCTTTAAAATGTAAACCTGGCTTTAAATTGATTGACTAAAATGAAAACACCCTCCTCATTCCTTATGGGATTTATCAGACAAACTCAGGTCATAATGTTAGTCCTTGACTATGTTCCCAGGGATTCTTTGAATGTGAGATGAAGAGAAGGGATGAATCTTGGTCACAAGAAAACCCTGAGGGATATGAAATTTTATTAGGTGGCAGATGCAAAACACAATTAGCCTTCGACCCAACCATTTCATTCATAGTAAAGGATCTATCTGAGTCAGGCTAATTGTCCCCACTTGCCTATAAATCTATGAAAACATCTATGGCCCATAGAAATGCAGTTCATAACCCTCCCTTATGCCCTACCTCTGGACCCTGGTCAAATCACAAATTTTAGGAGAAAATCAATACTTTTATACAGGGATGAGATAAACATATCTTTATTCAGTCATATTTTGTTGTTTCAGTTACCTGCCTTTCTGTGATAAAACATTAATGCTAATGTTCACATACAATAACTTGTTAGTTTCTTTCTGGAAATCTCATTTATTGCCTTTCATGTAGCCAATAGCTAAGCTACTCTATCCTTTGGGCATTTCAGATTTGCATGAAGAGGCTATAAACACATTCAAAAGGGTTGCAATAGAGCATGTCATGAAGAAACATTTTGGTTCCAACTTACTCCCCACAAATAACAGACATAGTGATCCAAGTTCAGATATCTATCTAATCTGACAGCATGACAGTAGCAATTGAACCTCCATGTACAAGGTAATGGGTGGTATGTAGGTAATGTCAGAGAGGGGCAACCCAATATGTCAGGAGTGATGTGTAACTTGTTTGTATCTGTGTATGAAAGCGTACCACAAGACAGCTGTCTTTGTCTGGCTTAGGGGGCAACAGATGATCCTGTTGTTGACTGAGCTTGTCTATTGTCTGAGGGTACATAGGCATAGCGGATCAGAAGAGTCTACTGACAACTATTACTGTACTTTGTTTGACAATAAACTGGGCTCGGTGCCTTTAGTCTTTATCTGATTTTGTGGTCTTTGGGCAATCTCTTGAAGTCTTGGGCAAAGTCAACATGACACACAGATGAGCACATGCACACAGCCAAATAGGTATCATTGTTGATGGAGCAGGAGACCTGCAAGGACACCACACAGGTGACGCCTGACAATTAACCTGTGTTCTTCATTTTTCAGGTATATAAAATATTCAAGCAATTAAAAGTTATTATTGTGATAGACTTTGTTCCATTTACAGGGGGGAAATCTAACTGCCAGCCCCATTAACTCATCCTTGGACCTGAAAGTCATGCTCTTTCTGGCTTGTTCATCATAGCCAGTCATTAAAAAAATCTGTAATTACTTAATTCTCATCAGGATGTAATTACAGCTAGCCAGAAAGAACTAACGCCCTTAATTGCAATACTAACACAGGCAAAAGGGTAGGCCTTATTCTCATCACAAAAGGCTTATCTGTACTTGAAAGCTGACTAAAATAGCTATTCCACAAAAGCTATCTTATTACAGACCACAAGTGCCTTTTTTAACTGTATCTACTTTGAAAGTGGATTAAACTAAACAGTTTGGAATAAGGATGTCCACATAGGGAGCTACTGAGGAATACCTATTGCATTATAAATTTGCACCACCCTTTATTCCAGAGTAATTTCCAAGTGTAGACAAGTCTGAGAGAAAGCTTCTAGTACTCAAAACACATACATAGAACAGCTGCTAAGTTTAGAATGGTAGCATTTTATGTCAATGTTACATTCTGTTCTGAAGTACCAGTAAATAACTATACAGAATTCAGGGAGATGGCAATTTCAGGCCCAGTGGACTTAATACTCAGGCCTGGCTGGTTTCTGCTGGAATTCAGTCCTGTTGAGTAACATACAGCGCCTGTATTCTGCTCATGTTGGGTAAAATATTCCATTTTGTTCTCAGGCAGTCCTGAATCAGGGGAGCAGAAAGTTGCCTTAGAGCAACCTTTGCTCTCGTTACAATTAAGGACTGAATCAAAAATGGTCAGAGTTCACAAAGCTAGGGTAGAGAGAGCATCAGGACTTACACAGAGGCAATTGTAAGCTGACACTTTCTCCTCTGTCCACAGCTAGCTCTCACAGCTGCATGTTCCACCTGTCAGGGATCCTGCAAACTTTCTGTTTAATTTGAAAGCTAAACTGAGAGCCAACCCAGCACTACAAAGTTAATGGTCCTGATTCACCATTGCCTTGCATCTTGTACAGACATTACATCTATGCACAGTGAGAGCAAAGCAGGTGTAATAAACTACCAGAGCTTCAGTTTTTAATTTTAAACTGAAAAGGAATCCTGGAATGGAGGGAAAGAGGAAAGTGGTATATGAAGTCCACAGAGGTAGGTTTTGCACCTAAAGCCTGTACTACTTACTTTAAAAATAGTACAGGCTAGCAGTTGCCTTTCTCCTATTCGTTTCCTTCACTCCTTTCTCCAATAACTGATGAGCAGAAGACATATAGGCTGGCATGAATTTCCGGAAATGCTTAAAACAGAATACTATTCCGTTTTCAGTTTTTCCGGAAAAGGAGCGTCTACATTGGCAGGCTGCTTTTCTGGAAAAGCCCTTTTTCCGGAAAAGCGGCTGTGGCCAATGTAGACGTGCTTTTCCGGAAAAGAGCACCGATCGCCATTTTCACGATCGGGGCTTTTTTCCAGAAAAGACTACTGGGCTGTCTACACTGGCCCTTTTCCGGAACAGTGTTCCGGAATAAGGACTTATGCCCAAGTGGGAGCAGAATAGTTTTTCCAGAATAGCGGCTGATTTTGTACAGTAGAGCATCGTTGCTTTTCCAGAAATTCAAGGGCCAGTATAGACAGCTTGCAGCTTATTCCGGAAAAGTGTCTGATTTTCCGGAATAAGTGGCCCAGTGTAGACACAGCCCTCCTGTTTTCTCTATGGGTATGCCTACACTGCACACTTATTTTGAAATAGCATGTTTACACTACAGGGAAGCCTCAAAATTAGTCTGAGGCAGGCTTCCCTAATGTGGATGTGCTACTTCAATTTAGAGCCCCAGGAGGCACTGGGGAGTAATTATTTTGATTGGCCCTGGTAAGGAGCTATTCTGAAATGACGTTATTCCTTCTGGAATGAGGTTTACAGAAGTCAGAATAAGCCATCCGTTATTTTGAATTTATTTGAAAATAACAGAATTGCTGTGTAGACGCTCCTATTGCTATTTCAGATTAATGGCCATTATTCTGAAATAATGCTGCTGTGTAGACACACCCAAAGTTATTTGGTGATGCAGTCCCATCTTTGCTGCACTGAGAATTTCTGTATGGTTGTGAAATCAAATCACGACTTGGGACAATCAAATTGAGTCCACACTTAAGTGGGTGGGCACAGCTCCAGCTGAGGTCAGTGGAAACTGAGCTTTCTTCTTTCTACACTGAAATCAGCCCACAGTGTCCCTAGGCATCCTTTAGTGTGTATTTGCACAGGTATATATGAGGTAATGGAGTTGGGCGCAGCAGGCTTGGAGAGGGTAGCCGGGCAGAGTGGAGCAGGCTGTCAGGACACTGTGGTTCCCACTGCCAATGCTGTCACCCCACACCAGCCCCGCCCCCCCTTCACACACACACCCATATTCCTCCAGTTCACATTGCTCGGGGGACGGGACTTCAGCAAGGGGGCAAGGCAGGGGTGGGACTTGGAGGAAGGATGGTGTGTGGGAGAGGATGGAGTAGAGGTAAGTGCCCTGTGGTGCGGGGGGGTTGGTCCATGGGCCCTGTACCTGGGGCACTGTGGGGGATTAGCCCAGGCCCCGCACACCTCCAGGAATGACCCTGCTTGAGATGTTCTGAACCTATTGCTACAGCATATGTGTGTTTTGTGCTCAAGACCTAATAAAAAAGTAGTTTAGTTAAAAGCACCCTGGTTCGTATCATAATGATAGAAAAGTAGCCATGTTAGTCTGGTGTAGCTGAAACAAAAAACAGGACTATGTAGCACTTTAAAGACTAACAAGATGGTTTATTAGGTGATGAGCTTTCGTGGGCCAGACCCACTTCCTCAGATCAAATAGTTGAAGAAAATTGTCACAAGCATATATACCAAAGGATACAATTAAAAAAAAAAGTGAACACATATGAAAAGGACAAATCAAATTTCAGAACAGGAGGAGGATGGGAAGGGGGAAGGTAAATATGATTAGCTCACAGAAATTCCAGGCTTCAAGACTGCTAGCGAACAAATCACGTGTGAGATTTCTAGCATATGACATATTATAGTTCCGAGAACTCTCCAATTTTTACTTTAAATTTTCCAGCCTGTTTTCTTCAAATATGCCTAGATCTGGATGTGAAGATTTCAGAGTGCTATCAAACTAGATGAGTCTGAGGTCCCAAGATTCAGTAGTTTCAGAATAACTATAGCACTGCAATCTGACTCTAGCAATTTTCTGAGAACATTTAAACATTCATAACATGGAAAAGCTGGGCATCATGGAAGAGAAAGAATGTGTGTGTACAAGGACTGCTGTAGAAGGGGAGTAGTGGAAAAATAACTGGATCAGAGGGAGCGGGTCTCAGAAGCACACAGTCTTTGTCATCTAATCCTATTTCTTTAATAATATACAGCAGTTATTCCCTTTACTTTTACTTTGGTTAAAGAAATGAATCTCAAATCAAGAGAAAGGCGTCAATACCTCTTGAAAATCTAGGATGCTCCTTCTTATACTTTAATCGTCTCCAGTCCTGTTTTTGTACTCAGGATTCATGAGTTTCTTTGACTTGCACTTTTTTAAAAGTTGTTTTAGATTTTAGTTACTTGTATTAAAATAATAATTTCTGATCTGCGGAAAATTCTAACATTTCAAAAATTGCTTAGGCCCAAATCAGAATCAAAGGTCAAAATTACCTGCAAAGGAGCATTTGCTTAGAAACTACTGGAACCGTCTTCTCAAACAGCTTGATTTTAACTTTTAATGTTTTATATTCAGATGTCAAATCAGTAAATCAATACAAAGCACTTTGAACGTATTTAAATTAAACAACTTTTCATAAAAAAAAAATCAACAGAATTGATATATTTCCACAAAAGCTTCAATTTAATTCCGTTGGCATTGCTGAGAGAAAACAGTTCTATTGAAAAAATGTTGAGCAGTCCTCCTTTTAGTTTCTCACCCCAGTAATATTCTAGTTTTAAATTTGTTGTCAGTCATCTTGGCCTTGCACTCAATTTATTTCTTTTCAATCTGCTTTTGTTCTTCTTCAGTTGTTCATTGATGTCTAGGAAAAACTAACTGCTTTGCTATTTTCCATATTTAATATTTACGCGAATTTATGAATATTTAAAAACCCCTGGCACCTCTGGGTCCATCACTCTTACTGCTACAATGTAAAAGCTAATGTATTTTGCATTAGCAGTGCTGAAGCTGTAGTGAGCTATTTGCTGGAGATCTGAACTCTGCTGAACATGCTCCTCCAAGGCAAAAGCTTGGAAAGGCTTGTGAACATTCTGCTGATGGTTCACCAGCTTGAGTTGAGAAGAGAAGCAAACCTGAAGGATGCCAATCTCTCTACATATATATTTAACTCAGCTGCTTCAAACAGCAAGCAGGGAGCAAGAGAAACTTTGAGTACATTAGCACAGCCAGGGCATATTTTTTTTCTTTTAAATATTTCCATTCATTTGAATTAATCTTTTTTTGGTAGCAAGTTCACAGAAGTTTAGAGCCCATTTTGTACAAGGTGTTGAATGGCTCCCAGTGAAATGCTGAGAATCCTCAACTCCCAGGGATTTCAATGAGATTTTGAGAGGCAACATTGCTTAAAATTAGGTCATTGGACTAGGATTCAGGATGTCTTATCCCAGTATCTGTGCAAACTTGGGCAGGTCACATCACCTCTCAGCACCTCTCATTTCCCTCCTACAGACATTTTATCTGGTCATTCGATTGCAAACTCTTTGGAGAGAAAGTGTGTGACAATGTGCTTACACAATGCATAGCACCATGGGGTTTCTAGGCACTACTGTACTATAATAATAATAACAACAACTTTTCAGGATTGGTTCCTTTTTAAGGATAGACTGAAAATTAGAATGACAGGAACAGTGCTGTTCGGTACGGGGTCTGATACAAGTTTGTGCCAATCAACTTTCATAAGAGTTCCTCTATGGGACATAGTGATATCCTGTCATGGGAGAAGAGGGCCCCAGGAAGGTTTTAAACCCTCACAACTCCAATTTGCCCTTGGAATCAAACAACCCTACCTCCTCCTCCTGTCAGTGAAATGATGGAACAATTAATAATGAATATTTCTACTGTCTGATCATTGTCATTTTCCCCTCAGATATCAAATCCATTAGAAGAGTTCATCCAACAATATTTGGTTTAAATGTCAAGAAGGCACTTAAGTTTGTTACCATGACTAAGCGAAACAGGATCGATCACCTCTGCCTTAATTCTAAAGATGAATTATCTATGACTTGATGCCTGCATTCAGACCAGAATTTATCCAAGCGCAACAAAAGCCCTTATGTTCTTTGTTTTATGTTTTCATGCCCCTTAAAGAAACACAGGGCATTAGCAAAACTTGCTCATATGCCAGCAAAAGGCCAAGTTCTATATGCATGCACATTTTCATGAGGTCAGACAGTAAAGTCAGAGGTTTCACACAAATGGCTCACAAGCATGTTATTACACAGACCCGGCATTCCAAGTGATACGACTAGTCTTGTTGCACGTCAACTTTGTCAGATTTGAACCAAGCCTTTTTTTAAATCAGCTACATTAAGTCCAGCATCTCTTATGTGCTCCTTTTGTAGAAATGAAGATCCTAATTCAGCAAGGTTTTTAAGCACGTGAGTAGTTCCATTGAGGTTGAAGCTTAACATTAGGCATAGGCTTAAGTACTTTGATGAACTGTAGCCTAAAGATACAAGATTATCTTTGGGATTTTGAAAGGTTAACACTCTATTCTTTTTTTTTATGAGCATGTATTAGTTCTTATTTAACTGGTCTTACATTTCTTATCACAGTAGTGAGACCTTGCCACTTTGCATATAGTCTGCATTAATTGGGAGCCTAAAGTTACAGAACCCAGCCCTTAAGCTAACCAGATTGCTCCAGGACCAGGCTAAATCTTGAGTGTCTATTTGATCTGATAGAAATGTCCTCTTCTTCATTATTATATATTGTTTTGTTCAGCCATTGTTACATTTGGATCACAAATTCCAAACTACAATCTTGAAGTATCTGTTACCATAGCTATAGTTAAAATCTATATAAGTGTTTCCATTATAAAGTCAATGTTTTCAGACTATATCCTAAATGTAAAAATGTGTTTCTGGCTGAAAACTTGGCATACAATTTTTTCCTGCAGTACTGAATTTTGTTACACATTTAATTTGATTTTCCTTTTATTTATAAATTGACAGAGTGCAAAATAAAAAAAGCTTGGACTGCTGGATAGTTACTTATACTCTTGTATAAACATAATAATGGGTTTGTTTCTGAAAAGGGAATTCTGAAAACAATTAGTTCATACATCATTCATAACCAAAAAAATGTCATGGAGATTTTGAGGTTGGAGCAGCTGCTGTGGGAATTTCCACTAACTATATTTTTACATTTCTGAAAATTGGTCCATTATGGAATATCCTACTATCCCTTAACAATGTATACTGTAATCAACCCACATTATGAATAGTGAAGCCATTATTGTGTGTGTGTGTTTTGGTGTATTTCAAATAACAGCATCAAAATTAGCATGTCTTGGATTAGTTACAGTATAGGCTGAAGTTTAAAACAAAACAAGAATCCCAAATGCATTAATAGAGCTACCACAGGCCTTTTCTGCTCAAGATTATGGATGCACAGTCACTTAGACATTGACACAACTGAGTTGTAGTGGAACCAGGAGACACCTGGAAAGGTGATTGACAAAAAATGATGCGCTAGTACAGGGGAGATGTTGCTGGACAAAGGGAATGTGCTTCCACAGGGGGGAGCATGAGGCAGAACAGTTGTACACTGATGATCTCTTATGGGTATATTGTCTTCTTTGCACAAGTCAGAGTACACTTTTATGCATACACTGAGGCTTTCCACAAAATGACAATTTTGCATAAGGTGACAAAAAAAAGTAATATAGGGACACATTTTCAAGACACAGTGGACCAACTGAGTAAGTGTATTTTCACGTACAGCCTATAAAACTGCTGCTAAAATACCAGGTTTCTAAAAACACAAATACAAGGGCTGGTTTGATGAAAAGGACAAAGATGACTGAGCAATTCTCAAAAAGATGCACATGATACATCTGGCCTGGATCAATGATAAAGAAAAGGCCTCCAGGAAATCAGCATACATTCAAGCTAAGTAGAAGGTACAAGTCAAATTATGGCAAAAGAAAGAGGAATGGTGGAAATGTAAAGCAGCCAAATTTCAAGATGCAGCCAAAATACATGATTTTAAAGATTTCTATGATGGACATAAGCTTTCTATGATGGGCAGTCTATTGACGAGTGGTGGTGGCCAGCAGCTGTCTCATCTCACCTGTTTATTACCATTTGGGAGAAAGAGCAAGTCTCCCAGGAATTCGAGGATACCCTAGGTAAGACATAAGAATGGTACTGGGTCAGACCAAAGGTCCATCTAGCCCAGTATCCTGTCTACCGACAGTGGCCAGCACCAGGTGCCCCAGAGAGGGTGGACCGAAGACAATGATGGAGCAATTTGTCTCCTGCCATCCCTCTCCAGCCTCTGACAAACAGAGGCCAAGGACACCATTTTATCCCCTGGCTAATAGCCTTTTATGGACCTAGCCTCCATGAAATTATCTAGCTTCTCTTTAAACTCTATTATAGTCCTAGCCTTCACAGCCTCCTCTGGCAAGGAGTTCCACAGGTTGACTACACGCTGTGTGAAGAAGAACTTTCTTTTATTAGTTTTAAACCTGCTCCCCATTAATTTCATTTGGTGTCCTCTTGTTCTTCTATTTAGGGAACTAATAAATAACTTTTCTTTATCAGCCGTCTCCACACCGCTCATGATTTTATAGACCTCTATCATATCCCCCTCCAGTCTCCTCTTTTCTAAACTGAAAAGTCCCAGTCGCTTTAACCTCTCCCCGTATGGGACCCGTTCCAAACCACTAATCATTTTAGTTGCCTTTTTCTGAACCCTTTCAATGCCAAAATATCTTTTTTGAGATGAGGAGACCACATCTGTACACAGTATTCGAGATGTGGGCGTACCATAGTTTTAAACAGGGGCAGTAAGATATTCTGAGTCTTATTTTCTATCCCTTTCCTAATAATTCCTAGCATCCTATTTGCCTTTTTGACCGCCGCTGCACACTGTGTGGACGTTTTCAGAGAACTGTCCACGATAACTCCAAGATCTCTTTCCTGATTTGTTGTAGCCAAATTGCCCCCATCATACTGTACGTATAGTTGGGGTTATTTTTCCCGATGTGCATTACTTTTCACTTATCCACATTAAATTTCATTGGCCATTTTGTTGCCTAATCACTCAGTTTGGTAAGATCTTCTTGGAGTCCCTCACAGTCTGCTTCTGTTTTGACTATCCTAAACAGTTTTGTATCATCTGCAAACTTTACCACCTCACTGCTTACCCCTTTCTCCAGATCATTTATGAATAAGTTGAAAAGGATTGGTCCCAGGACTGACCATCGGGGGACACCACTAGTTACCCCTCTCCAAACTGAAAATTTACCATTTATTCCTACCCTTTGTTTCCTGTCTTTTAACCAGTTCTCAATCCAAGAAAGGACCTTCCCTCTTATCCCATGGCCATGTAATTTACACAAGAGCCTTTGGTGAGGAACCTTGTCAAAGGCTTTCTGAAGATCTAAGTATACTATATCTACTGGATCCCCCTCGTCTGCATGTTTGTTAACCCCTTCAAAGAATTCTAATCGATTAGTAAGACAGGATTTCCCTTTAAAGAAACCATGTTGACTTTTGTCCAACAAATTATGTTCTTCTACATGCTTCACAATTTTATTCTTTACTATTGTTTCCACTAATTTGCCCGGTAGTGAAGTTAGACTTACCGGTCTGTAATTGCCAGGATCGCCTTTAGAGCCCTTTTTAAATATTGGTGTCACGTTGGCTACCTTCCAGTCATTAGATACGGAAGCCGATTTAAAGGATAGGTTACAAACCACAGATAATAGCTCAGCAATTTCCCATTTGAGTTTTTAGAATCCTTGGATGAATGCCATCCGGTTCCAGAGATTTGTTAACATTAAGTTTTTCTATTTGTTCCAAAACCTCCTCTAATGACACTTCAATCTGGGACAGTTCCTCAGATTCATCACCCACAAAGGACAGTGCAGATTCAGGCATCTCCCCAACATCCTCAGCCATGAAGACTGAAGCAAAGAAATCATTTAGTTTCTCCGCAATGGCTTTATCGTCCTTGATTGCTCCTTTTATAGCTCGATCATCTAGGGGACCCACGGGTTTTTTAGCAGTTTTCCTGCTTCTAATGTACTTAAAAACATTTTGTTATTTCTTTTTGAGTTTTTGGCTAGCTGTTCCTCAAAATCTTTTTTTGCTTTTCTTATTACATTTTTACACTTGATTTGACAGTGTTTATGTTCCTTTCTATTTATCTCACTAGGGCTATGCCTAGACTGCAAGCCTCTTTCGAAAGAGGCTCTTTCGAAAGATACTTTCGAAAGAGCCTCTTTCGAAAGACAGCATCTAGACTGCACGCGGAACTTTTGAAAGAGCAAGCCGCTTTTTCGAAAGAAAGCACCCAGTGAGTCGTGATGCTCTCTTTCAAAGAAGCCCTATTTACATTCAAGAACGCCTTCTTTCGAAAGAAGCACTTTCGAAAGAAGGCGTTCTTCCTCGTGAAATGAGGTTTACTGCCGTCGAAAGAAAAGCCGCGTTCTTTCGATTTAATTTCGAAAGAACGCGGCTGCAGTCTAGACGCAGGTGAAGTTTTTTCGGAAAAAGGCTACTTTTCCCGAAAAAACCCCTGAGTCTGGACACAGCCTAGGATTGGACTTCCACTTCTTAAAAGATACCTTTTTGTCCCTCACTGCTTCTTTTACATGGTGGTTAAGCCACGGTGACTCTTTTTTAGGTCTCATGCTATGTTTTTTTAATTTGGGGTATACATTTAAGTTGGGCCTCTATTATGGTGTCTTTAAAAAGTTTCCATGCAGCTTTCAGGGATTTGGCTCTAGCCACTGTGCCTTTTAATTTCTGTTTAACTAACCTCCTCATTTTTATGTAATTCCCCTTTTTGAAATTAAATGCCAGGGTGCTGGACTGCTGAGGTGTTCTTCCCACCACAGGAATGTTGAATATTATTATATTATGGTCACTATTCCCAAGCCGTCTTGTAACGGTTATATCCTGGATCTGATCCTGCGCTCCACTCAGGGCTAAATCGAGAATTGCCTCTCCCCTTGTGGGTTCCTGTACTAGCTGCTCCAAGAAGCAGTCATTTAAGCCACTGAGAAATTTTACCTCCACTTCTCTTCCTGAGGTGACATGTATCCAGTCAATATGGGGGTAATTAAAATCCCCCGTTATTATTATAGAGTTCTTTATTTTGGTAGCCTCTCTAATCTCCCTTAGCATTTCAATATCAGTATCGCTGTCCTGGTCAGGTGGTCGGTAATATATCCCTACCACTAATTTCTTATTATTGGAGCATGGAATTACTATCCATAGCAATTCTATTGAACGTGGATTTTGACCTTCCACATATATACAAGATTAAAGGTGGCCACGCATGCTGTGATGACCACTAGCTGTTGAGATCCTGGCCGGCATCCTCTAAAAGTAGTGTTCACAGATGACATCATTCCTGCAAGTCAGTGTGGATTCATGCCAGTCGAGACATTACTGACTGATATTCACAACCAGGTAGATCCCCGAAAAATGTAGAGAGCAACATCAGGATCTCTACTTAATTTTCATTGACCTGACCAAGGTGTGCGGAATTGTCACAGAAAGGGGCTTTCAAAGGTAGTTGGGCAAATGGGCTGCCTTGAAAAATCTATCAATATAGTTTGTTCCTTTCAGGATAGTATGCAGAGTCATGTCCTTAACATGAGAGAAACTTCAGCACCTTTTGATCCATCAATTAGTATTAAGCAAGGATGTGTCCTTGTTCCTCTCTTGTTCAGCATCTACTTTTTGATGACGCTGTTAGTTGCTTTCAAGGATTGCATGTTGACCATACCTATTCACTTCTCAGCTGACTGCATTTTCAATCTCTGAAGACTTCAGGCTCACACCAAAGTATTCACTACAACTATTCATGACCACCTGTTGGCTGATGACTGTACATTGTTAGTTCGTTCAGTTGAGGATGCACAGGAGCTTGAAATCACGCAGCATATTTCCCAGTGACCTGGAAATCATAGCTCAGGACAGACTGTTCTGACAGCAAACTACTGGGCAGGTTGAGAGCCAACATACCCAGACATTGCAAGAAAAGTGTAGGATCTGAATAGCGTAGGAACTGAAAAACGTGTGCATCACCCCAGATGGCAGATTTTTATGTGACAACTGTAATCAGATTTGTTGATCGGGGATTGGCTTAAAATGTAACATTAACCCTTACATGATAGCACTAAGAGTCTGGCAACACATATTGTAGGAGCTGCAATATATGTACACTAAGGGCTCCAATCTTAATTTTTGGTCAGACAATTTAATATCTTTATTATTTGCACAGCTTTCTTCTACACCTTCTGAATACCTTATAATGAAATAATCTACCATGCAACCATTCAAACAACACATAAATCTATTGCAATTCACAGAACTTCACTGTAGCAAATTGTAGACAGGGTGCAAGGAAGAAAACGAAATGTTTTAACTTTTAGGATATCTTTGGGTATTAAAAGTACACTTAGGAAGTAAAATATTCAGAAATTATTTAGAATATACATACAGTATTATAATGCTGAGGGGTATTATGTATGGCCTGTTGAGATCAGTAATGTTCTTTAACTCACCCTGCTACTGCTGATGTAGAGCCATGAAAGACCAAAGTCACAGTTTCAATATTGGTGTTTATATGCAGCTAGTCACAGGGATATTTGTATCCCAGAGGCATGACAAACGTTAACTTGAGCACTTTGTTACAAGGCAAAGCTAAAATGGGAAGTATAGCATCAAATTGGGCCTTTGAGGGAAGTTGTTCTTCTGGCCCCGTTTTGGAACACCAGCCTCACAACTCTCAGAGGTGTAAGAGTCAATGGGGCAGGTGAGATGAGCCTAGAAACAAAAACAGAGGGACAGTTGAAAGTGGAGAACAGGACTGGGCTAATCAACAATTAAGCGACTTTCCCATTTTTATGGATGTAATTGGGATTGGTCCTGCTTTTAGAAGAGGGTTGGACTCAATGACCCCCTAAGGTATCTTCAAACCCTATGATTATTTTTATTTATTTTATAAACTGTTGGACAGTTTATGTCTAAACAAAAGAGGTGTCAGGGTAAATCAAAGACTGAAAGAACCCTGTACAGAAAAAATACTTGTCCCAAGTTAAGGAGCAATGGGAGTTATTGTGCATGACTGTTTCAATCTTACATTGGTCAGCTTTAAAAGCATTTCCATGCCTGGATATTCCTCCCAATTCTTCCTTTCATTAAATTAGTACAATTAGACAGACTTGTCTCTGGCTACTTCAGGCTACATCTGACATAGAACACATCCTAGCAAGGGCATTTTGCCCAGGTGGCTCCTTTAAGCCATACTGTGAGCCAAGAATGTTACTCATTCCCACTATCACTCAGGCTGAACAGTTTGGCCCTGCAGCTCTGCCCTCCCTGGAACAATGCATGGCCACAGGAACTTTCTATGCCAATTTTTAAATGAGGCTATTTCTCCTCTCCCTCAACTCCCAGCCTTTCCTCATTAGTTATGGTCCTCTGATCACACAGCTTATTTTTTTAAGTTTAAATCTTGATTTAAAAATCTAATTAGATTTTTCTTGTCTCAGACTAGTTTGTATCCCTTTTACAAAATTGAGTGCTCTTTTCTGGTACCGATTCCTGATGTACTATATTTGCCAGCTACATTATTAAAAGTAAATACTGCAGCCCTCCAGCATTTTGGTATGAAGTAATGGAGCAGGACTTTATCCCCACTTCTAACCTCTCTTTTGCACTTGATTTGGGTGGGGTTTGACTTTGATCTTTTAATTCTTTTCTTTAAAGGGCAGCAGTAGAGTGTGGAAGAAGGGAATGATGTATCGCTTGCTGTATCAGCTGGGCTTGCTGCAACCAGCTGGGCTTAAAAAAAACAGTCTTTGGTGAGCTTAGATATAAAAAGAAAACTTACAAGAAGTGGAAACTTGGACAGATGACTAGAGAGGAGTATAAAAATATTGCTTGAGCATGCAGAGCTGTGATCAGGAAGGCCAAAGCATGATTAGAGCTGCAACTAGCAAGGGACATGAAGGACAATAAGAAGGATTTCCCCAGGTATATTAGCAACAATGGTAAGCCAGGGAAAGTGTAGGACCTTTACGGAATGGAGAAGACAACTTAGTAACACTTTATATAGAAAAAGCTGAAGTACTCAATATTCCTTTTGTCTCAGTCTTCACAGACAAGGTGAGCTCCCAGATTGATACATTGGGCAGCACAGTACGGGAAGGAGGTGAGCAGTCTTCAATGGTGAAAGAACAGGTTAAGGACTATTTAGAAAAGCTGGGCATGCACAGATCCATCAAGCTGGATCCAATTCCTCCAAGGCTACTGAGCTGGCTGATGTGATTGCAAAGCCATTAGACATTATCTTTGAAAATTTGTGGTGATTGGAAGAGGCCCTAGATGACTAGAAAAAGGCAAAGTAGTGTTCATCTTTAAACAAGCGAAGGAGAAACAGGGGAACTACAGACCTGTTAGCTTCACCTCAGACCCTAGAAAAATCATGGAGCAGTTCTTCAAAGAATCAATTTTGAAACATTTGGATAAGAGGAAGGTGATCAAGAACAGTCAACATGGATTCACCAAGGGCAAGACAAGCCTGACCAACCTGTTTATCTTCTGTAATGATGCAACTGGTTCTGTGGATATGGGGAAAGCAATGGACGTGATGTATCATGACTTTAGCAAAGCTTTTGATATAGTCTCTCACAGTATTCTTGCCAGCAAGTTAAAGAAATATGACTTGAAGAAATGGACTATAAGGTGAAAAGAAAATTGACTAGATTGTCAGGTTAAATGGGTAGTGATTTATGACTCGATATCTAGTTGGCAGCCAGAATCAAGCGGCCCACCCCGGGGTTGGTTCTGGGTTCAGTTTTGTTCAACATCTTCATTAATTATATGGTTGATGGAACAGATTGTACCCTTAGTAAGTTCATGTATGACACTAAACTGAGAGGGAGAGGTAGATATCCCGGAGGGTAGGGATACAGTCTAGAGTGTTCTAGACAAATTGGAAGATTGGGTGAAAAGAAATCTAATGAGGTTCAACAAGGACAAGTACAAAGTCCACCTAGAATGAAATAATCCCAAGCACTGCTATGGGCTGTGGACCTACTAGTTAAGCAGAAGTTCTGAAGACAAGGACTTGAGGATTACAGAGGATGAGAAGCTGGATATGAATTAACAGTGTCCCCTTGTTGCCAGGAAGTCTACTGGCATATTGGACTGCATTTAGTAGGAACATTGCCAGCAGATAAAGATAAATTATTATTTTCATCTGTTTAGCACTAGTGAGGCTACATATAGAGTATTGATTCAGTCCTCCCCCACCCCCACTACAGAAAACTGGATTTATTTAGTCTGCAGAAGAGTGTGGTGATGGAGTGAATTTGACAGCAGCCTTCAGCTACCTGAAAGGAGGTTCCAAAGTGGGTGGAGATAGCCAGCTGACAGAACAAGAAGTAATGGCATCAACTGAAGTGGAGGAGGTATAGGTAGGATATTAGGAAAAACTATTTCACTAGGAGAATGGTGAAGCACTGGAATGGGTTACATAGGGAGGTGATGGAATCCCCATCCTTAGAGGTTGTTAAGGCCAGGCTGGAATGATTTAGTTCGGGTTAGTCCTGCTTTGAACAGGGGATTGGACCTCCTGAGGTCTCTTTCAATCCTAATCTTCTATGATTGTATCATTATCATTTATATATATCATTTATATAACACTATGTAACAGATTAAAGGCATGCTCTGTGCCCTGATAAATTTACAATCCTATGGCTCATTTCTGCCTCCATTACTCACATTGAGCAGATATACCATACTCTAAGAGAAGTCTAGTTTTGCCTGAAATAGGACTTGTGAAGAATGAATCCTGCTTTTCATTTGAATAACTTCATAGAAAACGCATCTCTCTCCAAGGGATGATGCTTGATCAATGAACTGTCAACTACCTCCATCTAAATCCTCACAACCTCATTTTTTCCTCCTCTTCCCCTTTCTTTGAGTTGGGTTCCCCCAACACTAACATGCCAGAAATGCCATTTTTTACAGAATCGTAGAATACTTGAACTGGAAGGGACCTCAAGAGATCATCAAATCGAGCTCCACGTTCTCATGACAGGACCAAGCACCATGTACATCATCTCTGATAGACACCTATCTAACCTGCTCTTAAATATCTCCAATGATGGAGATATAATTACCTCCTTAGGCAATTTAGTCCAGTGTTTAACCATCCTGACAGTTAGGAAGCTTTTCCTAATGTCCAACCTAAACTTCCCTTGCTGCAATTTAAGCCCATCGCTTCTTGTCCTTTCATCAGAGGTCAAGGAGAACAATTTTTCTCTCTCCTTATTGTAATACCCTTTAGGCACTTGAAAACTATCATCTCCCTTCTCAGTCTTCCCTTTTCCAAACTAAACAAACTCAATTCTTTCAGTCTTCCCTCATAGGTCATGTTTTCTAGACCAGTGGCGCACAACCTTTTTTCAACCGCGACCCCCACTGCTGGGCCCGGCCACTGGTGGCCACACAGCTCTTGGATTTGGGCAGCCAGGGGCTGGGCCTGGCCATTGGCGGCCATGCAGCGTGGCACAATGACTCCCAAGGAAAATATCCGCAACCCTCTTTGGGGTCGCAACTGACAGGTTGCACACCACTGTTCTAGACCTTTAATTATTTTTGTTGCTCTTCTCAGGACCCTCTCCAATTTCTCCACATCTTTCTTGAAATGTGGTGTCCCGAACTAGACACAATACTCCAGTTGAGGCCTAATCAGTGCAGAGTAGAGCGGAAGGATGACTTCTCGTGTCTTGCTCACAACACTCCTGTTAATGTTAATCATGTTTGCATTTTTTGTGACAGTGTCACACTTTTGACTCATATTCAGCTTGTGGTCCACTATGACCCCTTGAGCTCTTTTTGCATTACTCCTTCCTAGATAGTCACTTCCCATTCTGTATATGTGAAATTGATTGTTCCTTCCTAAGCGGAGTACTTTGCATTTATCCTTATTAAACTTCATCCTGTTTATCTCAAACCATTTTTCCAGTTTGTCCAGATCATTTTACTTATGTGGATTCTTGAATCACAGCATCTTCTGTTTATCTTCCAGCAGCCCGGGGCCCAGCCATTCTGAACCAAAACTGCCTCACATAGGCTGCTCTTGCTGCAAAGGGTGCTATTTGCAGCATATTTACTTAGTCTTCAGGCCTATACTCCAGTATCCCAATAGTGATGTAGCTGTGTAATGGAAGATTGAAAGCAAGGGGAAGTGTTTCTTCCCCATCATCCACAAAGCAGATGAAGTGGCAATTGCTAGTAGGTGGCCTACAGCATTCCTCAGCTCAGGAACTTCCACCTAATGAGGCTCATACTCTCAGGTCCTCTAACATTATAGGACTGTCGGTGTGTACTTTTATGTCAGTGATCTCTCCTGTATATTGTTTGGATTCTCTCTGGGATCAACAGGACATGAACTGATTGCTTCTTAAAAAATAGCACTGCCATAAACTGGGAAATGTTTCCACAAATCCTCTTACTTCCCAGTTCTCCAACTTTATATTTGTTATAGGCAAGACCTGTCTGTAAACTATATTAGTCTTCATATGCATACACTTTACCCCAATTTATCAATTAAATAAACTCTGGGGATTGCTAATAGGAAAGAAAAGCTTTAGTCACTTCAAATCTAGCCCAACAAAAGTACTTAGCAATTTATCAACTTTTTGCTCGCCCATTAGAAATGAGTTAGTAATATCAGTCTGGTTCCTAATTTCCATGTCAGAAGCCATACTAAATGGCATTCTCACAGAAAGGTAAAAAAAATCCTGGAAGGATTTGGAAATTGAACTATTTTCTCTACATAATTATCATCTCCCCAGAACATGGATCAAACATATAGCTGCGGAAATCTGGAGAAGTTTGCACGACCAAAGTCAGTGTTGTTCTTTGTGTATATAGAACACTTCACTCTCCATTGTGGAAAAACAGTCATATTCCACAAGAATCAAAGTCCTAAAGTATCTCTGCTTATTTAGGTGGTACCCCAGAACTTCTAAGCCAGGTTCTGAAATGTGTTATACAGGATAACCATTTGTGGGAAGAAAATGGATGCCTGTCAGTTTCACCTCTAATTTATTTGCTGGGTTTTGAACAGAAGAAAAGGCCTATACAAATGTTGAAATTTCATGTCAGAGAAAGTAAAAAATAATCTTGTTTCACCCATTCCTTGTTATGAAGAAGTGGGCTGTGCCCACGAACGCTCATGATACCATCAACATATTTTGTTAGTCTTTAAAGTGCTACCAGACTATTTGTTGTTTTTTAACGTTTTTCCTATTACAGACTAACTTGGCTACCCCTCTGAAGCTTTTGTAATGGTAAGTCATTCTTGTTGAGTACATTTTTGGCAATAAAGCTTCATTTTTAAATTTAAAAAGTTTTCAAGGCAAAAGTTGTTAGTTCTGCATTGTTAGCCACTGGTTCTTTTTATCTTTATCTTTTTTTTTTTAACACAGACTCTAGTACAAAAACAACCTCCTTCAGGCATGAATAGATGTTCCTTGGTTGATCTCAAGAGTGACATCTCACAGTCTTAAAACATACTGCCTCAGGACTCTATTTTAAAGTGGCACAATACCAGTCTAACACTGACTTTTTTAATGTTGTTTCTACTTCATGTACTGTAAAGCCTTTTGGACTCTGCATAGAAGGTGCTTGTGAAATAACTCTTTTGTTCCAAAACCTGCAGATTCACAGAGTTAGTCACTAGCACACTGAAATTTCCAGCCATCTATCAGCTAGATCACAGCTGTAACTTTATAGTCAGTACAAAAAAGAAGCCTTGTCTCACTGCTTTGTGTCGCTACAGACATAGCCAAAGTATTTTTCAATTATGTGTCTTGGGACCCTGAAAGAAATCCAGTATCCAAACCTCAGCTGAAGTATTCACAGGTCTGCTGAAAGTTCTAATTTACAGGAACAAAGTAAAATTCTATTCATATGTCTGAAAAGATACTGAAGCTACATCTGTGTTGGAACAAAGTGCTCACATGTCATTGGAGTCTTCTAAGCTATCCTTAAATTGACTTACATACTTTCTGAGTTTCTAATGGTGCATTCTAAAAGTTGGCATGGATTTGCATGGTATTCAGGTGGCTTACTTTTCAAGAAAATATGGATTCCCCAATATTTGCAAATATAAATATCCTCTGAATTTGAAACCCAATACCGGCACCAAATTCCTCTTCAGTTCTTTGTACATGAATATCTTTACTTTCAGATTCCCAAATTGAAAACTGTGAATGTGTTTGTGGGTCTGGAGGGGTGACTGCAATCCACACTCTAACTCCTTCATTGGGATGCTAAAATGCACATAGTCGCCTAACCATATAACTACTGGAAATTTCAGTGGTTACACAGTTACGCGCAGGGTGGCAGCCAGCTTCCTGGGTTGACAGTGTGTGCCTGTCACCTTTCGCTGCTGCCTTTGATATAAAGGAAGTGGCAGGCGCCTCCCTGGGAGCCAGACTGGAAGGCGCATGTAGCCTTTTGGATAAGCAAGAAGCTCATGCTTATCAGTTAGCCATTTAAACAGCTGCACTCTTACATTCTACTCCTTGAGGAGTGGCTAGGTGTAAAGTTAGCCACTGTAGTTCTTTGAACAAAACCAGAAGTCCTATTTCACCTAATACAAATATCTGACTGGACTATGAGAATGGCTTTCTATACCACATAATCCCACACATACTAAATGAAGACTCACATCTGCCTGTGTTCTGCTTAAGGTACCTGGTTCTTGTTCCCAAACACAAATTGGGCCTTCTAATACTTGAAATCGTGGAACCAGCTCTGCAGCAATTTATCGATGAAACTGACAATGCACCAGGAATAAAGGAAAATTATTCATATTCAATAAGAACCAAGGAATATTATAAGGACTCCGGGGGAGGATCAGCTGGGAGGAAGGAATGAAAAAGTTTATATGGAACAGAATGAAAAGTTCAGCTATGAGAAGAGCGGGGAGCAGACCATGATAATTGCAAGAGGTTAGGCAGGAAGTTTACAGTGAATGGCACAGAGATTGAATGATTTGAGGTTGGAAGCTGAAGAGAAGGAGTATCATGAAGATAGTTGGAGCTGGAACAAAGGTTTTGGCTTCCAGATATTTTCAGAATAATAGGACCCCAAAATACAAATATCTTTTCCTGTAAGAAATATAAGATTACAAGAGGTAGAATATCTATGAATTGCTTGTTAGATCAGTGATATCGAAGCAATATCCAGCTTGCTCAATTGCAACAATAATCAATTTCAACAAATAGCTATGATTCAGCAAATTTAATATTTGATATGCCCATTCAAGTTTGTATAAATATACCTGTAAATATAAACCTTCCAGGGCAAAGAACCCTGCACTCAAGAACTTCAAGGGTTTGGAATGGAAATTCAATTTAATTAAAAAAGTTACCTTGTGAAATATATAAAACTGCTCCAATACAGTGCATACCATACACTGCCTACTATACTATGAAGAAAATAACATTTGATTCAGCCAGCACTAGCAATTGATAATATCTTGTCAAAATAAGATGTTAAACCTAATATTTGGTTCATACTTTTATTTTCATATTAACCATTACGACTGGTGTTTCCGTAAATATACAAACATAGGTGGATCCCTGCTGTAAATTAGATCATTATAATTTCAAATATTGACTAGAGATCCCAATTTGTGTTTGTGAACCAGAACTGGACGCTTTAACAAAACATACTGAATGAATACTTACATCTGTGTATGTGTGGGGTTATGTGGTATAGAAAGCCACTCTCATAGTCCAGTCAGATATTTATATAAGGAGAAATAATACCAGTAATAGGCAGCCTTCAGTCTTGAGAGAACATGAACATGCATTCCTGAAGTGTAAAGAATTTACTCATTTGGTTTTATAGCAGCCATTGCTGTGGCTGAACATACCCACTCTAGAGAAAGAATCTCTGCTGCATCTGACACAGGTAAAGATTTGGCGGGGAAATTGACCATCTGAGCTCTGCTTTTTGCAAGCTCTTTTCTCCTCTTCTTGGCTGGGCTGCTTCCTCTCATAACTCCAAAAATCTTTGTTTAACTCTTGTTTCCAAAGACTGTGGGCCTGAGTGTGATCTTTCCAATTAGCCACATCCTTGTCTATTTCTTTAAGGTCTCACTTACATATACTCTTGAAACTCAATTTTGGGCATCCTTTGGATCTTTTCCCAGATGACAATTCACTGTAGAGGAGGTTCTTTGAGATGCACCCATCATTCATTTGGCACCCATGCCTAAATCAATAAAGACATCTCTGTTTAAGGAGTGTTTGTATGCTAGGTATAACTGTTCACTTGATCACCTCAGTGTTGCTGGTTCTGTGCCTCCAGGAGATTCCAAAGATTGGGTGAAGGCAACATACATGAAAGTTGTTGAGCATTTTTTCTTGAGAAAGTATAAGGTCCAAGCCTCACTCCCATATAAAAACTTCAGGGGGTAGCTGAGTTAGTCTGTACAGGATAAACTTACAAAACAACAAATGGTCTGACAGCACTTTATAGACTAACAAACTATATATATGGTATCATGACCCGTGAAAGCTCATGACACCATCTATATGTTTTGTTAGTCTAAAAAGTACTACCAAACCATTTGTCGTTTTTTAAGTTTATCCCATATAAAAGTATGTTGATAACACATACACAATACACAGGTCTTGTGTTTTGTCAGGTTGTTGTTCTGTCATACTCTCTTGCTCAGTCTACATATTGTTGCCAGCCTGGAAAAAACAGACCCAAGTAAACTATTTGCAATGCATAACAAAGTTATTGAAACTACTAACTAATGAACAAAGTTATATATTCTTAATATATTTATTAAGAGGGCATTCTTTACATTGATAAGCCTGCAGATATTTCTCTCATGTCACTCCCACAGAACAGCCCAATGCAGAAAGGCCCACACAAAGCATTCTGCACCACATAAACACAGTGTAAGAGCTTAAATGGGACTTGAGTGGAGCTAACTAGTGTGGAGAACCTTGAACTGGTCCAGTACAGTGGGGTGAATTTCATGCACCATCCTTTCATAAAATGGAAGAGCTTGGTGAAAACTGAGCAGCACTGCTAACATCTGCAGTAAATTGACACGCAGTGCAAGGATCTCCAAAGACAGAAGAATTTAGCTCATGGGCAATCATTTTTATTAACTCCCATAGCATTCTTTTCCAGACTGAACTGTTCCTTAACAGATTATTTTATTCACAACGTTGCCTTAGCCGGACACTTAAAACCACTTAGTTGTCCTTCATTTAATTCTTTTACATGTGCAACAAACCCAGACTGATTTCTTTTCTCAAGTATATACAAATGCTTCTTTCACTCTTCAGTGCGATAGGGAAAGAGCAAAGTGACAATCCAGACAGATCACTGATAATTACTTATACAACCCTACTATTTGTTATTTTTTGTGTTGCTGGGATAGAAAAAATGGGTGTGCAAATTCCTGAAATTAGAGGCAGTCATGGAATCACCAACCTATCAGATAAATTAATACAAGGAAACAAAGCTTTTACTCTCCATGTTCCCCCTTTTAGTTAAGCTAATATTTACAGATTTCTGCTGGTCAAACCCATGCTTTATCATTTATATGTCTGTGAAGTCAACGTGTTTTTTGAAATCTCTAAAGATGTCTTTTGTGGTCAAGACTGAGACACCTGGCTGTGGGTATGCAACTGCGAAAACTAGACACATTAGATTAAGCAGGGAATATCAAGATGTTACATCATTGGAAGAAGTGTTACCAGCAATACATTTTACCATTGGGAATGAATCTCTTAGCGCACCTTAATCATAGCAATGGACCTCATTGTATAGAGCCAGGTCTCATTGGCAGGAAGATAAACCAGTATAAGGAATAAGGACTGTTTCTTTTGAAAATTTCCCTCCTTTCCCAATGATAGGGAAATTAATGATAAACCTTCTGGCACAGGGATTCTTTCTGTGTTTGTATTGATCCTAGACAATGAAACCCAAATCCTGACAGGGACCTCTGGATGCTTTGTAAAAGAAATTGTCAATACTAGTTGCTTCTTAAAGTCAATGGGTCTAAATCTGCAAACCATTATTTTAGTGGAATTCTTGTGTGTGCAGGTATTATCTAGGATTGTTAATACGTATCTATGAACACGGTTAATTGATAAGCCTGCACTTATCGGCTAACCCTGGAGGTGACACTCACCCACTCCTGCTGCTTTTGTGTCAGAGGTAGCGGGGGGGGGGGAAAGGAGGAGGGAGCCATCTGCCCTTCCCCCTGCTACCTCCTACAGCACGGGAGAAGGGGTAAGCAGGCACAAGCCAATACATGCAGGAAGCCAGCTTTCAAACTGGCTTCCCACGCAGATCAGCTCTCATGGAACCACCTGCTCTCTGCATTGCTGCCTCTGTATCAGGGGAAAGGTGGGAGCTGGTTTAAGAGCCGGCTTCCTGCCAGTGCTGGCTCCTGCATGCCGCCCTGTGTGTAAACATGTAACCGCTAAAAAATTCAGCAGGGTTGAATAATGTATGTAAAAATAAATGTATTTTAACATCCCTAGTACTATCTGAATAAGGGTTAATGAATTAGTCCTCTTTGAATTTCACAGAGATGTGCAAAATCAGGAAGTAAAATAGAGTCTAAAGTTGTCAGATAAATTATTTGCCCAGTATTAGTGATGATCACATGGAGCAGTGTTTGTAATCCTCTCTGCTCCATCCAGCCCTGATCCAATAAAGTTCTTAAATACATGCTTAACTCTGAGAATATGAGATGTCCCATTGAGGTCAACATTAAATGTTAAAGTTAAGCACATGCTTAAGTGTCTTGCTGGATCAGGGCTTTAGACAATTGCCTTTTGGGAACTTTCTTGACTGTCGTGGTATCACCATTAGCTTTTCCTATAAATAGCGTAGCTGACTTGTTTGAAACACGAAAGCAACAATTTTATTGTCATAAAAATAACTGAAGAGAGAATTCCCGCAAAGGAATTCTGCGATGGCTGCAAGAAGAGCTGATAGGATGAAACTCTTCTACAGATAGTTACTCTCTTGCAGTAATCACACAAAAAACTGAAGTATAAACTACTGAGAATTTTATCAATTGATTTTTATCTTAAGTTTTCAGGCAACAAAATATAAACTGTAGCACAATAAAAAACTCCAAAACACAACAAAAAAATCTCTCCCTGTTTTAACATATTAACATAAAAAGTCACACATCTGGAATGTAGCTTTCAACTGCAGTCGTAATAAAAAAAAGATAGTATTAACAGCAATTGGGGGTCTACTCAATAAATATTGTAAAATATTTGCTTATTTGGGGAGACATGCAGGGTTTTTTGGGGTGGGGGGAGGAGAGGTTACATAGTTTTGCAATCAATTCTCTTCTCATAACACTAGCCTGAAATGTGTGGTAAGGAAATTAATACAACAGAATTGTCAAGCTTTTATTTTTAAACACTATCTGATTTAAACACAGTGTATATGGTAAGTTTTTTATTATTTCATGCCAATCAAAAGATCTGGATGGAGGCTCTTGACCCAATCTTTCCAAATTTTTCTCTTGAATAGTCTCATAAAATATATTTGGCTTGCTTGCTTGCTTTGACTTAACTGCCAATGCAGTGATAGTGATTCAAATCAAACTCTTCTTAAATTACTGCACAAAATATCACAGAGGGGTTACTGAAATGGCACTGATATTCAGTAGTCTGCACTGGCTTCATTGCATGAGGACCTTTCATAGGTGCTGGTGGTGCAGCAGCACTCCCTGCCTTGAACTGGCTTCCATCAGATACAAGCCATATAGTTTGGTTTAATAGCTTTCAGCACTCCCACTATACAAACTGTTGCAGCACCCCTGGATTTTAAACTAGTTTTTAAACTGGTATTAGATAAGAATGCAAAATAAAAAACACAACAGCATCCTCTAAATGTTACAGATTGATACAGGGTGCTAAATATTACATGAATTCACAAAGTTGGACTTCTTTTTATCTGAACTGGTGCATACAATATGTAATGAGTCAAAGTTCATAAACTCTTTAAAAGTTTTCAGTGTTACTATGGCTTTAAGAAGGTTAAATCATAAGTCACTCTGCCTAGTATTTTTCTTTAAGTCTTGCAAAGAAAGCATCTGGTAAGTCACTTGAATAGGCAGTGGTTGTACAAATAAAAAGACGCAAATTCACTGTGGACCAGTAAGGTAAACAAATTCCATAGTTAACTTTCTACCAAGGATTCCCTATCACAATTCCCCAGAAGTTCAGCTAAAGGGAGTGTTTAGCTGAATCTTGCTAGCTGATCTCACCAATAATTAGGGTGTGTAGGGAGCAAGGTGGTTTCTCAGATAGCCATGGCCTATGCTTTTCTGATAAAAACTAACAATTTGAATTGCTCCTGGAAATAATGATGATGCCAGGGCAGACTTTGGAAATAGGCATTATGTTGCTTAAGGCTGACACCACTAAGTAAACATGCAGCCATGTGCTGTTCAAGGTTAATGGCCTGCCCATCTTCAGATCAACCCCATGTAGTGCACATTTTAATAATCAAGATGGTAGGTCACTTAGGCCATTGGCCTGTATGGTGCTGTCCATTTCTGAAACAGATGTTTCCAACCATTTAGCTAAACACAGATGGAAAGCAATCGTTTGGGCCATTGAGGCCCACCACCTGCAAGTCTTCTGGAAAAAGGATGTGCAAGTGCTCTGAATAACTGGGACTGCCGTGGGAACGGCGCATTAGAAGCCGGGGGCAGGGAAGGATCAGGGTAGTGGCCCTCGAACTGGAGGGGACCCCAAGGCCCCTAGCAGGCCACCCAGTTACACGGACCATCAATCTTTTTCATATATTCTCCATCATTTGTTAGAGTTCAGATTTTTATAGTCTCCATTGCCTCTGAAAAGGGGAGAAAGGAGGCATAAAACAGACAGCTGACACAGTATGCAGGAGGATCATTGAGAAATGATGCATGTATCTTTTAGCTTTGTGGCAACCATGATGCAAAAATTCTTGCTTGAAAAGTGAAGTGAAATATAAGAACAGTGAAGTACCAGAGAGGGCAATGTCAGCCAGTGGAGTGCAATAAGTTGTCATTTGCTTTTCCAAAGTACATGGGAGCTATTGCACTTTGGCAGCTATTTTCTTTTTTTCCTTCTGGAGTTTCAAGCCTGTCTTGTATGCTGAACTAGGTTTGATCTGTTTAAAACATTGTGCTGTATTTAACTTCCTTCAAAAGCACAGACCCTTAAAAAAAAAAAAAGACCCACAACACAGTGAAATTATGTTGGGGGTGGGAGAAAGGCAGTAATTTTGCCCGGATAATGTTGTCATACTTTGTAAAGCCTTTAATGCTGGAATTTATTTATTAATGATGCATGGGTTATTACCCACCATCTGTCTTGTGTTAGCAGTGGGCTGTTTCAGATTATGGTAATGTGTTTCTGATTTGAGTTGTGTTGAAAGCCAGAACAAGGCATCGCATGTGCAGTCCTCTTTGAGGCCTGCTGTTTTCAATTCCTCTTCACAGAATGGGCTTTTATTTGATTTGTTATGGGGATTTTTTCTTCTGTTGCCAAAACAGCTGCAAGCCTGGAAGGGAAGGAGACACAGGGCCACATCAAACTTGTTAGCTCGTAAAAGAAACAGAATGTTCCAGGAACAAAAAGGGGGAGAGAGAAAGAGAATGAACGGAGGGAGTTCTGGAAGCCAGGAGGGACGGAAAGAAAAAGAGGGCAAGTGAAAAGATTTAAAAGCTTAAATGGGGTATTTGCTTTGCTTTCATACCAATGGCACATCAAAAAAGTGTTCTGCAATTACAAGTGGCATATAACAGATTGTTATGTTTTTTAATGTACTAGTCCAGTTAATACAGAAACAAGCTTCTCTTCAGAAAGGCTTTAACAGCCTTTATGCTAGTGCAAACAGTAAATAAAACATTTCCCCAAAATAAGCTGCTGCCAGAAAAGAAAAAAAACAAAACAAAACAAAACCAGGTTTCATCATGTGTCTGATGTTGCATGTAGGCTGCATCATGTATACGGCAAAGAGACAGAGAAGAGGAAGAAGGAAACAGGCAGCTCCCCTGCTGTGAATGTTCATTTTTAGGTCTCAGTCTGTCTCTCTCACTGTCAAGTTGTTGAACTGTGTTTCCAAGACTAAGTAAACAAGTGGAGAGACTGATTCCTTTCCATAACGTCTGGATTCTGGACAGCTTTGCACTCCAGCTGTATCTGTGGTATATTTTTAACCTGAAGAATCTGCTTGGAAAAACTTGTCTGTGCTGCAATATTTATAGTCAGCACTTCTTTTTGTAAAGGTAAGAATGTAAGAAAGAGGTAAGAGTCCCAAATCCTGATATAGGGAATCTTAAGATTATTTTACATTACATACCAAAGCCATCTCCAAAATTGTCTACAGACTATGGCCTGAACTTTCCTCACTCTGTATTACAGGCACAGGTTGCTTAATGACTTTACGTCACTGATGGTCTCAAATCCTTTTAGCCAAATAGTAGGGAAATTTCTGTTGATTAGAAACTAATTTTTTATTTGTATATTACTCTGTGTACCACAGGGTCTCGCTCTATAATGACACCTTATGTCCCGTGTACTGAGACAGTTAGAAAAATCTGATGAGCTCTGGTTAACAATCCCTACATTTGAACATCTAGTGGCAAAGCATTTTCAGCAGAAGGTACTTGATTCTGGAATTCACCTGCCCCACTACACTCACAGAGACCAAATTTTCTAACTTTCAGAGAATATTCAAAAACTCCATCTGTTTCTTTAAAGGGTAAACCTTAGAATGGTACATTTATGACGACAGGATGGTTTTTAGTTTGCATTTGCTATGCTTAAGAAGCAGAATGGTAGAAGAGGGTTTACAAGACTAATTTAAAGGTTTAGAGAGTATCAGCCTGCCTGCCTTGCTTCCCCTTTCTATTAAAATGGTTTAGTGTTAATAAGTGAGCTACAAAAATCCACAACCGTGACAATATACATAAAACAAAAAGAAATCAATGAAACCATCCAAAAATCAAAATCAGTACAGAACAGGGCAAGCTATCCTAGAAACACCTTATCCATGTCTGAGCCACAACACATATGTATACTGATAATTGAACCTATTCTCAGAGTTAGAGAACCAGACTCTCTCAAGGCATGTCTACACAGAGTGGCTACCCTGCATCTTAATAAGCTGCTTATTATTTCAAAATATGTTTCGAAATAACAGGCACACTATTTCAGCATCCCTGTAGCCTTCGTTCCACGAAGGTTAAGGAATGTCTCAGAATAGTGCATTATTTCGAATTTTGGCACTGCGTAGATGCACCAAATTTCAAAATAAGCTATTCCAAAATAGAATTGAAACAAGATACACAATTAGCATAGCGCAAATTGTGCATCTTATTTGAAGATTAGGGTGCTGTGTAGACACACCCTTACAGTCCAAGTAAACATGAAAAAGCTGCCTATAGAAATTTCAGTGCTCTCATGTGTTCTCACATTTTTTCAGTACATATAGGTATGTCTACACATCAAAGTTAATTCAAAATAACAGCCGTTATTTCGAATTAACTTTCCTAGCGTCTACACAGCCAAACCGCTATTTTGAAATTAATTTGAAATAGCGGAGCACTTATTTCAAATTTGGTAAACCTCATTCTATGAGGAATAATGCCGAATTCGAAATAGCTCATTTGAAATAAGCACTGTGTAGCCCCTTATTTCAAAATAGGGGGCCTCCAACCCTTCCCGATTTCCCCTAGTAGCCACTCTGGGCCAAACCAGGAAAACTCCTCTCTTCTCCCCCAGCCCCGGAGCCCTTAAAGGGGTAGACTCTGTCCACACTGCACATGCCAGATCCAGGACTTCCAGCAGTCACTGCCCGAGCTAGTGGCCCCACAATGAGCTGGGCAGCCAGTGCCAGCCAGCTGTCTACCGCCCAGTCACCCAGCTCCCAGGAGCCAGCCAGGGGCCAGAAATGGCGGGCACCTTCCTGGACTAGTGAGGAGATCAAGAACTTCATTGAGGTTTGGGGGAAAGCCTCCAACGTCCATGATCTCCACACTAGATGGAAGAACGTAGCCGTCTACGGCTGGATAGCTGCCACCTTGGCCACAAAAGGACACATGCACACCCAGGAGCAGATTCGCATGAAAATAAAAATTTACAGCAGCCGTATGCCAGGGCCACACGGGGCAGCTCCCCAACAGGGGCAGACACCTGCCCCTATTTTTGTGACCTGGACTGCATCCTGGGAGGTGAGACAGTCCGTGCCACCCCAGGGGGCACCGATCCAGGAGCAGAGGTCCCTGACCAGGGCGTGGAGGAGGAGCCACAGGAGCTGAGACGGAGGGTGCCACGGCGCCAGGACCTCTGAGCCATCCCAGCAGCAGAGTCACCAGGGTCATCCGGGGAGGCCACAACATGTGAGTGCCATCACTGTACCCTTCTTGGGGGGCGGGAAGGAGGTGTGTGGGGGGAAGACCAGGGACCCCGCACGTGGGCTTTGCTTACCACGGATCATGCAGCAACCTGTGCATGTGCAAGCACATGCCATGCCACCCCATGGCAGGTGGCTCTAGCTGGCTGCCACATAGGAGCCTTGGCCTGATAGCCAAGCATGTGTGTGAAGAGACATGACATGCTCCTGACCCCGGGGCAGGACACAGCAGGACACCCTCCCTTCACAAGCCCCCTCTACACAGAAGCAGGGGACATCTCCCCCCCACCTCAGTCGCACTATACACAGAACAGAGGTATGGGTGCCATCTCGGGGCAGCTCCCACTCCCGGGGATAGCCAGACATTCCGAACATGGCCTCTGTGAAAGCACAATGGGTCTGACAGGGCAGGACACGGTCATTCTCACCTCACAAAGGGGGTCTGGGCTTCACGCACTGTGTCTTCAGGGAGAACTGACCACTTCTCTTGTTTCTCCACAGCCACACCAGCTGCGAGTGCAGGGTGCACCACCCCACCCGGGACATGCTCCCACAACCGAGGGCTCCACAAGACCACCCGAACACTGCAGGGGTACCAACAGCAGCACCTGGGGGCCCTGCAAGCCGTGCACCACACCATGGAACACTGGATGCAAGAAGATCGGGAGTTCCGGCGGGAGCTGCTTGCTCAGGGTCGTGCCACCTGCCAACACTTGTAGACCCTGATGCAGAGCGTGCTGCATCCTGCCGCTCCAGCGCCTGCTGCCTCCCCAGCTACTGCTCCTCCTCTCACTCCTTCTCCCCCTCCCGCTTCTCCCTCCACACCTTCCTCAACCTCCACCCCCTCCATCCTTTCCTCCCCATCCCCCTGGGGATGCTGAAGCCCCCACACTCACTGTCCTGGGAGAGAGTTGGCCTGGCGAGACCCCTACCCCTGAATTTCCCCTCCCCCTTCTTCCCCTTGCTTCCAGCTCCCTCCTCCCAGGTTTACCCCTCACCTTTCCCACCCTCTCTCCTCCCCTCTCCTGCCTCATTCCCCCCCCCCCCCAGTTTTGTTAAATAAAGAGAGTTTGTATTTATGAAAAAATGTGTTTATTTGACATCAGGAAGGGGTGGGGTGGGGTGGGGTGGGTTGGGGGGAGGGTGGGTAAGTGGAAGGATGTGAGGGAGGAATGAGGCACAAGCCCCCAGTGGGTCAGACCAGGGAGGCTCTTAGTGTTCCTCAGAGTGGAAGATCTCCGCAGGGCCTCCTGGATACTGACAGCCCCCCGATGGACCTCCCGGATGGTAGCCTGCAGAAAGTGCAGCCAGGCTGGTAGCAACATGTCCACAAGAAGCTCCAGAGTGTCCAGGGGCACTGCTGGCTCCAAGCTGCAGAGTGCTATGGTGTCCCGAGTGAAGGCAACCAAAGCACTCAGACACAAATGCTTTGCTGTCCCTCATCGAGTTAGGCAAGCAAGCAGGGAAACCTGACAACCAGCTGCCCGGGGGGTAGGGGATATCCTTTTAAGCACAGGCCTCAGATAGCTCAGGCAGCAGCCCCACACAGTAAGTCCTGACCTGATGCCCTGCCTGACCTACTTCCAGACAGCCTTAAATGCAAATCAGCATCCACTCAGTGTGTAAGAATGTACAAAATAACAAAATGCTATTTCGAACTGCATTTTGTGTGTAGACACGTTATTTAGAAATATCTTGTTATATAAATAACTATTTTGAATTAAGATATTTTGAAATAACGCTGTAGTGTAGATGTACCCTATGATAAGAAGTGAGAGAGACCTTTTCTCTACATATTCATATACAGGAAAAGGGTTAGTTCCTAAACACTAGCAGAAAAACAAATATCAGATTTCTAGTGACAAACTATAATTAATATCTGTGCGGAATTATTAAAGGAGATTAGAGGGAAAAAATCCTATACTTTAAATTAAATAGCCATGTTGTCTCAGTATTATTCATCTTAATCTTTCACCTGCTATTCATTTTCTTCTAAAGCCATTGTTTGTTTCAACAAAGGGTAAAGCAGCTATTTGAAGTTGTTTACATAGTGCAAATAAGCGCACAAACAGGAGGGAAAATTTATGTTAATTAGATGCAGGCTTGAATGGGATGACAAACTAATGTTGTCTGGGTGCCTGTGAGTGCACCAGGACTTGAATCAAGCCCAAAGTCTATAGAAGACTCTCTTGTACTTTAAGAGATGTTGGATCAAGCCCCAGATATAAACTTGTGGCTTGATTCTGTATCGCCTAAGTCAGTGGGAGTTTTGTTAATTTCAGTGGGAAAAGGATCAGGGTATCCATATTCATTCATTCCCTTGTACTTTACTCTTCAATTGCACATTTTAAAAAACATGTTTTCTAGATATGGTTTTGCTTATCTTTTTCAATCCAATTATAGAGTCTAAAGACTGTTGTCTTTAATTCTGGCTTTAAAATAATAGAATAGAATGTAAATATAAACAGAGCTGGAGCTAGACTTTAAAGTGATATACAAATGATGGCCACCATCTTAGCCACTTCTAGGGGGATCCTCCTCTGCTGAGTGTACAAGTCTCTGCATTTTGAGCTAAAGATCCAGGCTGTTAAGATGAGAGCTGTACCTGACCCATGTTCTCTGTGGATCAATCACATGGGTGGACATGTAACATACATTGACAATTAGATTATATGTATGATTTGTGATGATCCTTTATACAGGAATTTACCTTTATTCCTAGAGCTGAAAGAACTGGAAGGAAAAAATCAAAAGATTTAGATCAAATGAGTGGAAAGACAAGGTTAAATTATAAACTCCCATTAGAATTGGACAACATTTTTGAATTGTTTAAGTGTCAAGTAAAATTTCATCAGAATTTCAAACAAAAAATATTGGGAGAATATTTACCATTTCACCCTACACTACCACCTGGTTTTCCAAGCAGCTCCAATAAAAATGCCTCATTTTGGACAGGCTATAACCTTGCTTCTTTTTTTGGCTCTTGCAATATTTTGAAAGCTCAAGTAACTGCGATAGTGATTTTGCACCTTCAGTTATGTGTAAGGGCATCTGATGCAATTTACATATCTAAGTAATTGTCTAAGTAATTGAAGCAACCACATAACATTAGTTAGAAATTATTTGAACTGTACCAGATCTTGATTCTGGGAGAATACTCACTACCACAAATTATGGCTCCTATTAGTCTAACTTAAACAACTGAAAATTTCCCTTGATGCCAAGTGGGGATGTGCAGTTAATGAAAGATTTATGCAACTTGGGTTATTCTTTGTTGACTATTAGTTGTAGAACAAATAGGAGGTATATATGATTGTTCATGTGAACAATCGCAGTAGCGTTTTTAAGAATTCTGATGAATAAAAATGAGAAGCTTCTGAGGAAGAGGAAAATGGGGCAACATTCCCTTACCTCACCAGACTAGAACCATAATTTAAAAATAGATATAAGTTAGGGATGTGATAGTGTACAGTTAACCAATGAGCTCATTGATTAACCTTCATGGTTACATGCAAGCCACCCTCCTGTACTGCTGCCTCTGTATCTGAGTCAGACGCAGGAGTGGGGAGGAGGTGGAGAAGTGGCTCCATGGGAGCTGGTGCTCATGGGGAGCCAGCTTAAGAGCTGACTTCCTACGTGCACCAGCTCCCCATGTGTGCCAGCTCCCGTGGAGTCACCTCCCCCCGCCCCTCCCCCCGCATGTAAACATGTGACTGCTGAAAATTTCAAAAAAACAAAGACACACACTTTTTAACAGAATAAATTCTTGACATAAACAATGAACCAAATTCTGCTCAGCCTTATGTTCTGTGTAGCTGGCTCTGAAACCAAGCTGAGTAGAAATAGCAGATGTAGTAAGTTAAGGGTCAGTAACATGGAGTCAGCAGGCCTAAATAGAGGCCTGTAACATGAAAGCAGCAACAGGCCTGCAATCTAGTGAGCAAGACTTTGGCTCAGTTAACACAGGAGCCAAGAAAGAGGCCCTACTGATGACTGTGTAATTGTGTATGTTATCGAGCATGTAAGGACACAGGGAGGCACTAGGTACAGATTGTAAGCCAAAGGGGAGTAACAGAACATCTTAATAAGAAATGTCTTAGTACACAGACTCCCTAAAAACTAATGCACATACCGACCTAGGTTCAGTACCGGGTCGAGTTTGACAGCATGAAGGACAGTAAATAAGCCCCACTTCCATAAGGTGAGGGGTGGTAACTAGGCGACAGAGGGTGGTAACCTGGTATATAAAGAAGTGATGTAAGTTGTTTGTACCTGTCTATAAAAGGACACCACAAAGGGTGCTCTCTGGCCGACCTTCTGGGGGGGGGGGGGGGGAGTGGGCGCATTAGGCGCCTGAATGGCAGGTGTCATTGCCTGAACTTACAGAGTGCACAGTAGCTTAACTTTGACTAACTGCTCTTAATATCTGTTATACGGCAATAGGCCTGCCCGATGTTGGTACCTTGTCAATGCGGGCCATAGTGCCCAGTGGTGTAACATTGTACTGATCTGTTACCAATTGGTAGAGCTTCGCATTTGACAATAAACCTGCCTGACTGATTTCAAACCTTGCCTGCATCTGTTGTTTCCGGGGCCTCTCAGAGATCTCCTGTGTTCACCCAATTGCACGAGGTCTAAGACTCTAGATAAAGGGAGTACTGATGATTACGCACGCAGCCGAAAGTTTATCATCACCGACGGAGTAGAAGTCCTGTCAGGAGGGAGCCAGGACGACCCTACCCAGACGACACTGACACTGACAGTCCAGACCACCAAAGGTACGACAGCAGAATGTGGCCTTACATTGGTAGCCTCTTTTTTTTTTTTTTAAGCTCAACTCCATGGGTTTTTTTAGTCAGATGCCATACACAATTTTCTCTCATTGATATCAGAGTCCTCTGATTGCCAGTGTAAGATGGGCTTCTCACCAAACCTTATTATTTCATAAGGAAAATACCATCTCTCTCTCTCTCAGGGTAATACCTTCTAAAGACTGTGGTAAGACAAGCAAAGATACAGATTTAAGTTTTCATAGACAAGATCTGCCTCAATGTGTTGGTATCCACACTTTTCATTTGCAGGAAATGTGCACTTAAATTATCCTGGAAACCAGTTACATAATAAGTGAATGACTATGCCAATAAGCTAATTAAAACTCTTTAATTAAACAAAACTATGTATTTGAACTTCTTCCAATGCTTGGCCCATGAAGCTAAACCAGAGGAGATAATTATATGCAGTACACAGGCACTACAGCATATTTTGACAGATTGCAAAGCAGGACTCATTAAAATACCAACCTCAAACTCAAGCCAGAAATGGCATCAAGTCTACCGATAACAGTACCTGTAACAGAACATTTTTTTCTTGGTTTATGTAGAGCTTTGTTTGAGTTGTTGTCTTTCTTTCACACTGTATAATATGAGTCAGTGATCTGTATAATTCTTCATGTCATGGAGGCGTCTCATGTGGGTACATAGTTTATGGTGTCATGTGGACTGTATAAAAAACCTACTAAACTGGCAGATCCTCCCTCCCTCCTCCAATGCGTGTGAACAACAGTTTTACTACAAGAACCACATGGTGCACATGTGACTCTTTTCTCCCAGTTCTCAAGTTCCATTCTATGAAACTTCAAGCTAGTGCTTCTGAAATCTGGGTGGTAAGGCTGTACTTTCAAAGACAGACAGAGGCCCTTTAATAATGTCAGATGAATACACAATAATATAGAGCATTCAGGAAACCACATTCTGCTCTAAAAGCACACCTCCCCATTGACATCCAAATGTTTTCTGGCACCGTCTGACTAATGGCAAAATATGCCCCGTTGCAACAACTGAATTGTTCTGGAATTTGGAGTCAACAGGACCACAGGGACAAAGAGGAGGAAGACTAAAAATGTGAAGGATCACTTAAGTTTTTATTTCACATATGCAGCCTTTCAAATAGGGCAAAGGTGCTTGCTTATGTTTAGCTTATGCATAAGGTAGCCAGATGTCCCTGTCTGTCAGGGCAGTCTGAGTTTTAAGAGAATATTCTACTTGCTATTCCTTTTAGGAGCTCCAATTTACCCACTCCCTCCTCATAGCAGAAGGAAGAGAAGAAAAAGTCAGATTCATTTTCTTCAGAAGATACCACCCCCAGTATGTCAATGACAGTAAAACAGTAATAAAATATAGTTATACTTCTACAGGAGCTTTATGCAAGGAACACAAAACCATTTGCAAATACAAACCAGAAAGCCCCCTTCTGCCTCCTCAGCAGTCATTGGTTATAGGGCCATTCCAGGGATATACTGAGAATGGGTTGGAGTAGGAAGCAGCCAGATCAGTGCTAGGAACGGGATGTGCTTAAAGCAAATCATACCCTTGTGGATTCTGTATATCTGCAATGGCCCATAGGGATACAGAGCAGCCCTCAGGGGTTAGGTTTGGACTTATGTTGAGTTGTTTAACTGACATTAAAAGCTTGCATCATGTTGTACCACTCACATGTACACCTACTTCTCTGTTAATACACAGTGCACTTTTGGGTAATTAAATGTATTTATTTACATACATTTATGCTGCCCAATATTTTTACAACATTAGAGTAAATGACAAAGGACTTTACTTAGAAAACAGCAAATATAACTTGAAAATTCTATAATGTGTATCTGTATTTTTAAATTTCACATCATTATTTGTAAAACCATGACATCAGAGCCCTTAAACATTAATTTTAAGAAAGAAAATGGGAGTACAATGACGTTGCCCCACTGCTGGTTTCAGCAAGGCAGAGAAATTCAGCCTAGACACAATATGTTGCACCCTTCAGGGGCAATGGCAAAACATACCTCATCTCCAATGAAAGGTGAAGACAATCCTTAAGACCCATGTCTTAGTGGACACACGAAAAACAACAAAACACAGAGCTTTTTTCTTTAGTGTGGTGTTCCTAAGGGATGGGCCTTTGCTCAGAAAGTTGCCCTGATAGAGCTAGAGACCACTTTGTTCTTAAAGAGATAATCACTAAAGGACATGCTTCATCCAGAGACCACTTCTGTTATTGGTGGAAGGAGAACTGTAGAAGCACCTACATAGATACTTTCTAGCACTCAAGAATATGTCTACAATGCAATTAAAAATCAGCTGTTGCCCATCCAGGCTGACCTGCGCTTGGGCTGAGGGGCTGTTTAACTGCAGTAGAGACATTTGGGCTCAAGCTATAACCCAAATTCAGGGACCTCCTAACTTTCAGGGCCCTCGAGCCTGGCCTCCAGCTTGAGTCTGAATTAAGTAGCCCATTAGCCCAAGCAAGATGGCATGGATCAGCTGCTGGTGTTTATTTGCAGTGTAGATATACCCCAATACTCACTGTCAGGACCTTGGTCAGCTCTCTGAAACTGTTATCCCAAAAGAAAGCCACAAGGTGCTGAGTCTCCAAGCAGACTGAAGTCATGTCTACACCACGGGTCCAGACAACTGGCATATCCTAGGTACTACAATATATGTAGTTGAAGTGCAGCAGTAAGAAATATCAGGTATTTGACTTAGACATCACTCTTCTTACAAAGGCCTTTTATTAGGGCCAAATTGCTAAGTACTTGGCTAGCCTATATCAGTGGTGTTTTAGCAGGTTGAAGAGCTGGAAAGCTCTGACTGCTAGGTCAGCCATTCAGTCCAGCTTCCGTAATCCAGCTGGCTATCCTGCATCTTCATTGCCTCCAGAAGACACCAAAAGGTCAAAAGTGTAAGGTTTCAATTCGAAAAGGAACAGACACTAAGCTAGAGAATGATAGCTGCAGCTTAAAGAACCCACGAGTTTGTATGTTGATCTAGCAGCTTGGGTTTTAGCCCACAAAGGTCAAACGAATTAGACATTGGCCAAGGAGTCGGGGATTTGATCAGGAGTCAGAAGTCACAGGCATCTGAATGTACTCAATTCATAAGGGATCATCCTAACATTGTACAACAATATGGTTTCCACTCTGTTTCAGTCATATAATAGCTGTATTTCTCATTATTTTCATTTTACCAAAGAAGATTTAAACTCAGCATGGAGAACAGATTCCTTTGTAACTTAGACTAGGGCCAACGTGTCTGGCAGCAGGGGAATCACAAGAATTCATTTAAAACTCGAGTGACTCCAGGGGGTGGATTGCTGCACCCTCAAAGTGCCCCCTGGTTGTTAACTTGGTTCCTTGTTCATCCAGGCTCCCCTCATGCTGAGACAGTAGCAGTATCCTGGGCCTTAAATTATATATCAAGAAAATCTAGTTGGGGATTTACTTGTGACTGTCTCATGTGGACAGGGTTGAAATGTTTAACAGTTTCAAACGCTTGAGAATATTTCCATGGGCATGAACAGGTTACCATAGTTATTCCCCTCTCCGATGTTAGTCCAAAGACAACTTTTTACAGAAAAACTGAGCATGTGTAGTAACAATACAAGTTTCCCTCACTGCGTATCTGTACATTTAAATATATGAGCAGCTATCTCATGTGGCCAACATCATCACTGGATATTTATAATACATCTGACTATGGGAATGCCCTGTGAAGGCACCACCTCTTGGAATGAGGGGACAGTTCTGCCTTAGTGTCTGTTAAGTGCTTGATCTCTTAGCTGAATCTCTGTAAAGGATGCAAACTAGTGATATTTCCAGAGGAGGTTTTTTGGCGATGCATTCAGCTGTGCAATAGGAAATGGACTGAGAGTATCACACTCACTTCACAAACAGACATAGGTCAGTTTCTATTTATCAAAGAGCTACATTGGATTTCACTCAGCAACCAAGCAATGGAGAACCCATTAGCTTTTACATACACACGCACACACACACACACCGCACATTCATGCATTCTCTGCATCTGCCAAAAGTAGATTCCAGATGGGAATTTACTACTTTTCTTTGTGGGTGAACTTGTTTTATGTGCCCAAAATATAGGGAAAGAAGAAAAATGGCCTTTGCCCATTCAGCTTTGAAAGCAAGTCATGCCTCATCTTTCCAATGGGGGAGGGGAGGGCGGAGGAATAAGTGGTATTTTTTTTAAAAAAAGGAAGGTTGCAAATAGAACAGCAAGGTCATTTGCACAGACTCTGCATCTCCATGTAAGGTAATTTGATTGTTTTATTTGCCTTAGTGGCCCTCCCTTTCAATAAATGGATTTGTTTTGAAAACAAACCCTACCAATCATTTTCCTTTGCTTTGGTGCATTGGTTTCCCACATACTTATTTTAAATTGAGTGACAATTAAACTTAAAGCACACATTTCCATAACAACATTCCTTGTAATGAAACCCATCTTTTAATGGAAAAGGCACTGCCCTCTTAAATTAAAAGTATGGAAAATAAAAACCACATATAAAAGTGCACCAAACTATAAAAAAAACCACTCACATGCATTTCACTAAACAATGTGACGAAGCATACTAAGATACACAAAAAGTTGCACTAATTAAAAAAGTTCACTGTGGAAAAAGAAATGCCATGGACAAATCTGCTTCCAGTTAAATAAGCAAACAAAAAGTTAAATCAAGGAATAATATCCATGTCATGTCAATCTGGTATTCTCAGTACATATATCTTTTTAATTCTAATTTCATCTCAATTCATTTTAAAATATTTAGATCTGCTTTTATTTTCTTTCCTGTAAATAATTCCAGGATTAGTTCTAAGTAATTACAAAATGAATATCAGAGTAAGCTTTACTAATTTAGGTTAGAATCTTTTTCAAACCAGTAAATAATTTGCAAGGTTTTATGAGGTTATTAATGGAAAAACAATTCTAATTATCCAAGCTCTCCATAGCCAGTGGTTCATCTCCAGCAGAATGAAAAGAAACCCACAAAGTATTCCCACCAGCAGACTTGGAAACGTGACAGACATTATAAATGTTTTTGAGCTTTAAAGACTTGTTCAGGGTTTGGGACGTTTTGCAACTGTTATGATCAAAAAGTAACAATGACCCCCAGAAGTGTGTTAGGTGTGGTTGGTTTGTTTGGTTTTGGCACCCACTGCATGGAGTTAGGACCTGGTAATGGAAAGGAGTGGGGATGCCTGCCTACTCCAGATGTCAATAAAACAATGTATTTTTTCAGAGTCATCATCCTAATAATGCACTTAACTGTATTTACTGGCTTTCATTCAAGAATTTTAATGGATTTACTCATACTGGATTCTTAAGTCAAACAACCTGAATAGTCAGAAAGATATTCTTCTTATTTTACTGATGGGTAAATAGAGGAAGAAAAAATAAGGGCCTAATTTTTTCCTTTTAAAGACTATGGACATTCTGCCATGGCTTAAGTGACAACAGGATCTGGCACTACTTGCCTTGAAAAGTTATACCATCACCTCCTGTCAGAGGACTGAATAGAGCCAAGTGGCCCTGGAATAACCACTAGATGATATAACCTTTTATACATATTGATTTCTGAGTTAACATAGTTGTTTGTTTATTTGTTTTTTCCCTGAGATAAATGTGTGGATTATGGCAGCGTAACAAAAAACAATCGCTGAAAAAACGTTGGCGCTAGATGATTTAAAAGGAAAGATGAGTTCTGGCACATCTTTGGCTAAACAATTTAGGCTTGGCACAAATCAGCCAGTATGAAAAACACTAGCTTTTTTTTTTTTTTTTTTTTTTAAATAGCAGCAAGTTGGATATACTTCTGGAAATACCACTTGAGTATTATGAAGCATTTATACTGATTTAAAGCTTTGGTTTGGACTGCAAACATTCAAACAAGATGGTTTGAATTTAAGTTGTTCTATGGATTCTGGTTTCACACACATTTCTAACAATTATGAGGATAAAGGAATTTGACTAAAAAAATTTTTTTGTAATAGGTGTTCCAGAAAAAGGGAACATGCATATTTGTATTATTGCATTATTAAATGGACAATTGTCACAATGTTTGCTACCTATGAATATAACCACACATCAAGAACCAATAAATATGCCCCCAAACCCACCCTTGGTAGCATGTGAGCACATACTGTGACCACATGCAGTCCTATAGGCATTGGTTATACTTTGTGTGAATGTAACAATTCACCAGCATATATTGGTTGAAGGATCAGAGCCCTATTGTCTGACCCAAAGCCCACGAAAATAATGGGTGTCTCTCCATGAGCTTCAGTGATTTTTGAATAAGGCCTTGAGTGGGTAATTTCACATATATAATTGAAGAGAGTATCTCTGGCATTTAGTACATTAAAAGAACCAGAGCCTTTGAAAAGAAAAAATTAAGAAAGGATGTGTTAGTTACTGGCTAATATTTGCCATGCTCTGATCTTTTTGTATTTTATGTTACCTTAATTATCAAAAGCTCAAAAGCTCAAGATAAATCAGATTTGAATTCCTCAATATAATCCAAACAATCTAAATTCAAATTGACCATTCTAAGAAGTCTGATCTAGGCATGGATCCTGGCTTTTTAAAATTTCTTAGTGAAACTTCATTTTCGGTAACAGTATTTGGCTCGATGCTCTTAATTCATCATCTCACTTATTTCAGTTCCATTGTGGTGCTATTTGTTATATCACACTGTAAAAAGATCCAATGGTAACTGTAGCTGACACTATTGCTAAACTCAATTAATTTTGCTTTACGTTTATTTCTTGTGAATTTACAGGTCATGAAAGATGGTGGTTCTGGATCTAGAGACAAGTGGATCTGTCTCCGAAGTCATAGCTCTGTCCATAGAGCCAATGCAACTCTCCTACCAGTGCTTACTGGTAACCAGTGCCCACCCAGCTGGAGCAGCCGAGCTCACCGTGACAGACTGTGGGTGGGAAGTGCTCCAGCCAGGCTAGGCCCATTGAGCCATACCTTGGTGGAGCAGTCCTCTGCCTGCTCCATGGTAGGTGGTTTGTCGGTCAACATTTTAAATGCTATTTTACATCCCTAGTACTGACATCTGTTCACTAGAGACCAAATGGAGAAAACCAACTCATTTCATGCATGCTACTGGACAGCCATCAGTCAGAAATTACTTTTGGTCAGTATCTGTGTATTGGTTGCATATGAATGAAAGGCTCTATTGTAGGGAAGTTAGCGTGTAGCCCTTTATACGATTAACCAGTAAGCCTGGGCTCATCAGTTACTCATAATGGTTATACTCATGCCCCTCCCCTTGCTGCCTCTGTATCAGATTTTATTTTTTCCCCCAGTGGTCTATAGATGTTAACTAATGTGATGTGGATTTTTTTTAATCATTTACATGTTTATACATGGGGAGTAGAGGAGGGAGGAACTGGTGCCTCTGGGTCTGGCTTAAAAATTGGCTCTCCACATGTGCAGCTTCCAGGAGCCACCTTACTCTTTCCTCCCCCTGTGCTGCCTTCCACAGAGGCAGCAGCATGAGAAGCAGGATCTGGTGCTCACCGGTCACCAGCTTTTAAGCCGGCTCCTCCGAAGCACTGACTCCAGCCTCTCCCTGCCCCACGTGTAAACCTGTAGCTGAAAAAAAAAATCCAATGGTTTATACAACTTCATGTTAGTTAACATCCCTACTCAATGAAAAAATACCTCTGAGCCATTTATTCATTCTGGCATTATTTTTCTCTGAATCGAGTTTCATCCAATAGGTATTACTGTCTTGGAAACAGGAGGCAACCAAGAAATAAATGAAAACATATAAAAGTGAACTTTTTGTTAGACTTTCCAAGATGTGGACACCTGGAAATTGTATGCATGTTAATGATTTATTATACAATTCTGACTCATCTCTCCCTCACAATACATTACACACATTTTTGTTATTTCTTCTGTTCCAGATTTGGGTCATAAAAATATAAGAGTTATGATAGTGGAAACTTGAAAGCCAAATATTTCTGTCTGTCTCAGGGGGCACATACCTTCCAGGGCACTCCAGGACAATGAAATCCAGATCCCAGTAAGCAGCCAAGTGAAAAGCAGCTTGTCTCAGAAACACTATCTTGAATGAGGCATGTTTGGAACCATTTGGTATCTACTTTCTTGTAATTCTCATCAGTGCTTCCCTATAAAAATGAGGAATGGCACAATAATATATATATATATATATATATAAGAGAGAGAGAAATCCCATATTACTAATGATAGGAACAGTTTTTACAATGTAAAATAAATACAGCTGAAAAAATATTCAAAAAATATGTTCATTGTATCACACCACTTAAAATGAGATCAAAATTCCATGCTGTTCCTGGCAACAAGTGATGGCATTGCAAAAATCCATAACAGACCACTACTGGGGTTTGTGATATCATAAGTTGTTACAGGAGTGAAAAGAATCCTTAGATTGAGGTTAGGTGGGTAAGAAAAAGCAAGGGAATTTCCAATTATATGGATAAATATAATATGTTTATAACTTTAAGCTTGCACATTACTTCACTTAGGAAGAAATCCAAACGGTCTACCCAGGCACCAACCAAATATGCAAAGGGACTCAGGGATGGTCATGGGGTGAATTTGGGGAAAGTCTCTGTCTCTAGGCTGTGGAGCAGAGATGGGGCAGACACTACAGAAGTTACCCTCTGCATGAATAAGGATGAAAAAGGTGGATGTGCACAACAGTTTGGCCTAATTCACACACTTCACCACAGCATACTGGGGTGAGGTATGGGTGAGGAAGGGAATGCACATAGAGTGAAACCCCATTTGGGAAAGATGAACACACCAACCTGCGGTCATCCCTTACTTAATGGAACTACATGTATTCTGCTGCTAGTGGTCCCTCTGCAACAGAGACAGGAGCAAGGTGGCCCTAACAAAACAAATCTTTCCTCAGCACACAGTAAGTGATAGGACTTTGAGAATCCTGCAGCAGCCTCCCATCCCTGGCTGCAGAGTAGTAATTCGTCTATTCCATGACTGATATAGCCTCACTGCTGCAGCCTCAGGTAGGCAGATACCTATTACAATGAGAATGGTACCAGTATCTAGATAGATACTGATCTATATGTTATGTTACCACTCTGATTTTCATTTCCACTTCCAACACATTGGCAACGAGTCCTTTCCATTGGCCACAGTAAGAGGGAGGCGGCATATCAGCTCATGTGCATGTATCTTTTGTACAATTCAGACTGAATTCCCTGGAACACTTGCCTGTGTGAATATATCCATGCATTTGGCAACTCCCCCTGAAAGTTCAAAGTTCAGAAAACAAACTATCTACCCCACTCAAAAAATAGGATTTAGAAAATTATGAAGTACAATGATTTTCAAAACAGTTTCAAGATTTTTTGCGGGGGGAGGGAACACAGAGTTGTCATCATTTTAGAACTGGCATGGTTAATAACATCCCAAATAATATAAGTTCCTTTCTACAGCCCTACCCTACGAGTGCTCTAAACCTTTGACTCACTCACTCTTCCAGATTTCTAGTTTCACAGCCTCCCTTATGGAATGCACTATTTCCTCTCTCTCAACCTCCTTCCCCAATAACCTCTTACGGCCCCAACTCACACCCCAAACAGCCCTTGTTTTCCCTTACACAGAACTCCCCATTGAGACAGCTGTGGCTCCAAACAGCTGCCTCTTGCAAGCCTAATAAGAACATACGGTGGCCTCTAGTGATCAGCTGAACAACTAACAAGCAGAGGGGATGATCTGAAGAAGTTACTTTCTCTTGATTCCCTGTGATACCCACTCCGCCACCTTCCTTCCTTCCTTCCCTTCAGATGGGAGAAGCTGAAATTTATTAGGAAGAGAAAGTGGTGTTCCCTCCCACCCATTCCACAAGCTGAAAGTGATGCACTCCCTCCCAATTAATTACACCCATGTTTGTGTAAGGACATGTTTGTAAGGGTGGAAAAACAGAAGGCAGAAATAGCCTCTTACTGATTTAAGATTTGGAACAGTGTTTAAGATTTTTTAAAAAATCCTGCTCTCCATTTTTAAGCTTGACTGCGTATTCATGCCCCTCTGCAGTTAAACAATAAAATCACTCTTAAAATGTGTTCTGTTTTCTTTGCAGGAGAAGGTAAGATCATTCTACAGGAGTTCCATAATTATCAAATAAAATGTAACACCTCGTTGTAGGCTGCTTTTTTACTTCTCATGGGACCAACTTTTGTTCTCTCTGCTAAGGCTAAGATCAGCTGTAAATTTCTTTCATATGTCTTTTTTATTTTTATTACAACAAGTACATCATCTCCCACCGAGCTGTATTGCTTTAAGAAACTGTCCTTGTAAATCTATGGCAGCCTCCCTCTTCCCTGTGTGTGGTGCTTATAGCTGGCACTGCTTTCTCATTAGCAGTTTCACACTTGATTAATTAAAACAAGGCAGAAGTCATGCTCTTTCACTGCTATCGATCTTTGTGCAAGGCATTTTACTAAGATCATAGTTAGGGATGGGAAAGGGAATGTGACTCGCTCTTCTCTCCTTTCCCCTTCCTTCTCCTTTCCAGCTTTCAAACATCTGGACATTATTGATTTTAAAGTGTTCTGCAGTTGCTGCTTCTGCTACTATTCCAGCGAGTCCTCTCAATCTGCTTCTGATGCTCTTATTTTGAGCCCTCACAGTCTTGTCTGCTTCAGCAAAGATTAAGCAGAGCAGAGAATTAGCGGCAAGAGTAGTAAGCGCTGTTAAAAAAAAAATAAAGTATGCATAACTGAAAATTTGGAAAGATAAAGAAATGGGACCAAAGAGTAGAGGGGATTAGAAAGCAAAAGTGAAGTGACCTTAGGTGCAAGAGGATCCCAGAATGAGGAGGGAAAACGGGAATTCAAGAGGGGAAAAGGAAAAGAAAGGAAAAGGGAAGTGTGGGTACTGCTTTGTCTATGGGGAATAAATGTGTTTCACGGATAGCCCTTACTCAGGGAGCCTGATCAGAACTTAACTGACAACAGGGAACAGATCAGAGCCTAAGCACTAGTTAACAGAACTTTGGATTTATTGTGGTTCTGCCACCTCTTCACCTATCTCAGCCTTGGTTATTGTGTTTATATGCTGATAGTGTCTATCAATAAGAGGAGGAGAAATACTCAGTTCCACACTTCAATTCCTACTTGTGTAAGGTTTTTTATTGGCATCCATCATTAAATTATCTGAACAACCTTCCAGATAAAACAGGTTGACAGCTGGAGCAGGACAGAAAAACAACAAAACATCAACAATATACAACAAAACATCTTTGGCAGAATTTGCTGATGCACCAAAATCACAACATTTTGTGGGGACAGTTTGGTGAAAGTCTGATGGATTTCCTGCTGGATTGTCTGCCTGGTTCTTGGCAGCCCACCAGGCAGACTACACCTTAGTGGTAAAACTCTGTTTGCTTTTGTGAAAAATTTCAAAAAACTTGGGTGTTTTGTTCCAAATTTCAAAACAAATATTTTCTATTAAACAGACTTACATCTTTCTCCTCCCATTTCTACTGACAATAGTCCTTAGTGAACTTCATACAGGCTGATTGTCCTCTTTTTCTTATGCTAATTTCTGTGTGAGAGGGTCCCATTATTATCATTTCCTCATCATCTTATTTATGTTTGTGTACACATATTTGTGGATATCATGTCACTGAATACCTTCCTGGGTATTGCAATATCTAAGTACAGTACTAGAATATGTACATTAAAACAAGGTAGAGCTTTGTCATTTAGCTCCTTTATGATTTGTTTTGCAGGATTCTCTTTCCTTGAAAATTTAGCTTTTCGTTTTACATCTGAGTGATGACAGACTGAAAATTATGGTGTTACCACTGGTATTTGTTAATGAACCTTTAAATTGGCTTTTAGTAATACAACCTGTTTATGTATGTTATGGTGCTTCATCTCTTTCATTTGTAATAGACAGCACAATTAATTTTCTTCAGTTATCTAACATATTTTAGTTGCATCCAGTCAAAAAGGCCACCAAAAACAACTCTAGACTCTGAGCTGGCAACAGAGTTGGCTTTGCTTTTAATGCGATGAGGAGTCCTGTGGCACCTTATAGACTAACTGAAGTGTAGGAGCATAAGCTTTCGTGGGCAAAGACCCACTTCGTCAGATGCATGTTTGCTTTTAATGTTACACATTTAGGAGAAATTTTTAAGAACATAAATAATAGATGCTTACAGATATAGCATTTAGCACTGAAATCTTGGGACTGGTGCTACATGAAAAAATCAGTAGCTCTTCAAATAATTAACAATGCATATTATTTATCTGTTATGTCAGTATTTTGCATTGATAAACAGCTGATGGCACATATGTGGAAAGTATTTCCATATGTTTCTGCTGAATCAAGTTATCAGGGTAATATAGAATCATGAGATCACTTTTCATATGGATCTTCCATCTCCTCTGCTCCTCCTGCACCCCCAGCTACTTTCTGAGCTAGAAAACTTTTAATGGTACTACAGAAACTTCCATGTTCTCTCTGGTGAAAGATTTTCAGCTGGCCTCTAAGGCATGGTTACATGTCTTTGGATGCTTTCAAAAGATTTCTCTCTTGTGGAAACCAATGATTTTAAATGAAAATCTAATCATTTTTATGGTATACAGTATAACACACTTTGTCTGAAATCTCGCATTTGACCATTCTTCCATGAGTGACCCGAAGGGAGTACATGACTGCAGGCAGCGTCACTTTTGGGATTATTGGAACACTCAAGTCTCTACATAACTACAAGGTGATGATCCATAGAGAGGAAGTTCTCAATGGCAGAGCACAATTGAGTTGAAATTGTTGTGTAATGTTACAATGGCTGTGAAGGGGAAGGCTGCAGCAGATAGAGGACCTCCAATCCTGGTGTCCATGCCATTGGTATCAAGCCCTCTATCTGTCAAGGACAGTGTGGTGACTGTTGTGCACCAGTCTCCCCACTTTAAAAGAAGTCCCGCACAGGCATCTTCCAGTTTTTGGGAAAACAACATCTGCACAAGTCAAAAGTCCAGTGGTAGCTGCATCCAGCAGGATCACCATCCCAGTGGTAAAAAAAATGTAAGAAACTTTTCAACTTTGGAACCTGGAAGATACGTACCCTGATGGACAACTGAGACAGTAACCGACCAGAGTGATGTACAGCTATTATTGCTCATGAATTGAATCTGTTTTATATCAATATTGCTGCCTTGTCTGAAACTAGAAGAGCTGATGAAGGACATGTGATGGAGGAAGAGAAAGGAGGGTACATCTACTTCTGGAAGGGAAAATCTTTAGATTAACCTTCATTGTATAGAGTAGGCTTTGCTATAAAGAACAAGCTTGTAAGGTGCCTCTCTGAGCTGCCACTTGGCTTATGACGAAAAACCAACAGTAATTATTGTGAGCACCTATGCATGAACAATTGGTACCAATGAGGATGTAAAGGAAGACTTCTGCTCTTGGCTGGAAACCATTTTACTGGAGACCCCTAAAGAGGTCATTCTTCTGGGGGATTTCAATAATAGAATCATAGAGCTGGAAGAGACCTCAGGAGGTGATCAAGTCCAGCCCCCTGCCCAAAGGCAGGACCAATCCCAAATATATCAACCCATCCAGGGCGTTGTCAAGCCAAGACTTAAACACCTCTGGGGATGGAGATTTCACCACTTCCCTAGGTAACCCATTGTGGTGCTTCACCACCCTCCTAGTGAAGTAGTTTTTCCTAATATCCAACCTAGACCTCCCCAACTGTAACATGAGACCATTGGCTCCTTGTTCTGATGGAGCCTTTCTCCATCTTCTTTGGAATCTTCCTTCAGGAAGTTGAAGGCTGCTATCAAATCCCCCTTCACTCTTCTCTTCTGAAAGATAAACAAACCCAAATCCCTCAGTCTCGCCTCATAGGTCATGTGCTCCAGCCCCCTGACCATTTTGGTCACCCTTCGCTGGACCCTCTCCAATGTGTCTATATCCTTTCTATAGTGGGGGGGCCCCAGAACTGGACACAATATTCCAGATGTGGCTCACCAAAACCAAATAAAGGGGAATAATCACTTCTTTGGATATGCTGGCTATGCTTCTCCTAATGTACCCTAACATGCGATTAGCCTTCTTAGCTACAAGGGCACACTGTTGATTCATATCCAGCTTCTCATCCACTGTAATCCCCAGGTCCTTTTCTGCTGAATTGCTACTTAGCCATTCAGTCCCCAGCCTGTAATGATGCTTGGGATTCTTCTATCACAAGTGCAGAACTCTGCACTTGTCCTTGTTGAACCTCATCAGATTTCTTTTGGCCCAATCTTCTAATCTGTCCAGGTCACTCTGGACCCAATCCCTGCCCTCCAGTGTATCTACCTCTCCCCCTAGCTTAGTGTTATTTGCAAACTTGCTGAGGGTGCAATCCATCCCCTCATCCAGATCATTAATAAAGATGTTGAACAAAACTGGTCCAAGAACTGATCCTTGGGGCACTCTGCTAGAAACCGAGCTCCAAACTGACATCGAGCCGTTGATCACTACCTCTTGGGCCTGACAGTCTAGCCAGCTTTCTATCCATCTTACAGTCCATTTATCCAATCCATACTTTTTTAACTTGCTGGCAAGAATATTGTGCCAGACTGTATCAAAAGCTTTGCTAAAGTCAAGGTATGTCACTTCCACTGACTTTCCCATATCCATAGAGCCAGTTACCTCATCATAGAAGCTAATCAGATTGGTCAGGCACGACTTTCCCTTTGTGAATCTATGTTGACTATTCCTGATCACTTTCCCCTCTTCCAAGTGCTTTAAAATGGATTCCTTGAGGATCCCCTCCATGATTTTTCCTGGGAATGAGGTAAGGCTGACTGGTCTGTAGTTCCCTGGATTGTCCTTCTTCCCTTTTATAAAGATGGGCACTACATTTGCCTTTTTCCAATCATCCGGGATCTCTCCCGATTTCCATGAGTTTTCAAAGATAATGGCCAAAGGCTCCGCAATGACATTTGCCAACTCCCTCAGTACCCTTGGATACATTAAATCCGAGCTCATGGATTTGTGTATGTTTAGGTTTTCTAAATAGTTCCTAACTTATTCTTTCCCCACCAAAGGCTGTCCACCTCCTTCCCATACTGTGTTGCCTAGTGCATTTGTCTGGGAGATGACAAGTGCTGGACTGATCATTGCCTCATTTGATCCACAATGAAAATAAAAGATTGCCCCCAAGTATCTGTTTCCTTTGCACAGTTATAGGAAAGTGTGACAGGATGCTGGACAAGAATTGCTGACTCAGCCTTCTTTCATGCCAGCTCCCATTACAGGAAGTAAATTGGAGCTGGCTAGAGAAAATCTGCACCCAATTGGTGATTGGATGATAGTTTCCATTCAACTAGCTTGGAACCATATAAAAGGCTGGAAGGAAAGGTGGGGAGGGATGGCGTGGTGAGGGAGTGGAAGCAGAGTGATAGCTCTTCTCTCCTGGAGGCAGATGCTAGAACCCAAGTTGTGTATGGTGAATAGGTGGTGGAAGCACAGCCTGTAAATAAATAGCACCTGTGGTTACTGAACCCTGGGTCTCTTGAGTAACTTTGCAGCTGTCTAACTATTGTGTAAACATACCCTTAGACAGTCTGCTTGGCCTAAAATCTCAGTGAGAAGCTGCTTAGCATTGAGTTAAGGGTTTCCCTCCTCTTCCAATCCTCTCTTTAGAGAGAAAAACTAGGCCATTTTTTTAGTTGCTGATTCAGCACAGCAGGATTACAGGGCCTCCTAGTGGGGTTGCATTGATTGTACTTAAGGCCAGTTCTGGACTAGAAAAATAGCCTTCTGTATGATCTTTTAATGGAGCACACACACAAAAATCTTTCCTTAAAAAGTGCTTTAAATCTGTAAAAATCTTCAAAAATTACATAATTATGTGCAGAAGGAATAATCTATACATGGTTAACCAAGGTCAGAGAATGATGATATGGTTTTCATGGCACTGAATAACCTACCATGCTGAGACCACAAAATACTGGATTGTTCATCGTAGGCGGTTAGCTGCAAGGATGCTGCTAATCATAGACAGACAATGATTGTATCAAACTTCAATTATATTTGAAATCAGACATTACAGACCTGCCAGAGTAGGTGCAATTTAAGGACAGACAATGGCCTATTCAGAAATAAATCATGGTGTAGATGAAAAAAAAGCCTGAAAATACTTGTTGGCCTGTTTTTTAAGCTTCACTAGAACTGTGTGAAATCTGCTGCTTGCAGTTCGCTGTGTGAATAATTTCACTGTTTTTCATCTAATATTTGCAACTCTCTAATAGACAATGTCATAAAAATAAACACACTAAAACAGAAGAAATTTGTATATACAAAAGTTAAGACAACATATTTTTCTTGTTAATTTCTTGGAATAGCTATCAAATATACGCAACGCTGAAAAGCTGATTTCAGCTGCACACATGGATCCTGATGTATACTCCTGAAATTCTCTTGAAGTCAATGGAGCAAATTAAATTACACAAATTAAATGGAAAGCACAATTTGGACTGACATGCAGGATAGGCTCTAATGAGCCAAATTCTTTCCTGGATAGGATTCAGAGTTGCTCAAGTGTTTGTGACTATGCTGCCCTCTCTTGGTTGACCCATTCAGGTTTACCTTTAGCTCTAGGAGTAAATGTATTTTCAGAGCACAAGTCTGAAATTCTTTTACCATCATCATCCATGATGCCCATGGGCCATGGAATCATTACAATATACCAAGGCCATCCCTACCAATATGCAAATTACACCGCCACACAGAGTACCATGAAACTGGGGGCACCTATTTAGGGGGCAGCCCCAGCACTGGTGACCAGTCCCACGCCTGGATGGCCACCCCACAGACTGTGCCTACCCATGGCCACCACTAGAGGGTTGTGGCATCTGGGACACCACCCTACACTTTCCCTGCTCTATCCCATTCCAGCCCTTCCTCTTGCGTGACAGGAATGGGGGGGAGGGGCAAGTTGGGCAGGTCTGACACTAGCAGCAGGGGTCAGGCCCCCTCACACTGACTGACTGGCAGTGGCATGAAGCTGAGTGACCCAGTCTCAGCTCACTCTGCTCCCCTGACTCCCAGCCATGCCGCTTCACTTCCTGCCATTTGTGAATGAAGGGAAGCGATTCCACCCATTCCCCAATCCCACATCCCCAAGCGACATGGCTAGCAGCCAGGGGAGCAGAGTGGACTAGGACCAGTTCACTCCATTTCCTGCCACTGACAATGAGTCAAGGACAGGCCCAACTCTGCTGCCTCTCTGCCCTGCTCCTGCCCCTCCAGGGAGACTGAGTAGGGTACCAAAGTTTCTAAGGGTGGCCCTGCAAAACATACTCACACACTTAAGAGCATCACTAATATATGAAAAGTAACAGGGCTACTCAACTTGGGAAGCCCCAGGGGCCACAATGATACTCACAGCACATGCCGAGGGCCGCAACTTAAGTGTGGTTGCATATACATGCAAATATATACAAATAACTTCTTTCACACTGACGGGCATGAATATAAAGCACTTCCCACAATGCCCCAGTGCTCCTGGCACCTCTTCCCTGGGGGCTAGAAACGCTGTACCTGTCTGTTCCAGCCAGCCCGTCAGCTTGTGTCTTTCAATGCTCACCCTGCCTGGGAGACTCCTCGCCATTATGGAGCATATTCCCATATCGGCCACATGTTGAGCCTTGCATAAACCCAAACCACATCCACAGGCCACAAACAAAAGGTCTGTGGGTCGCATGCGGCCTACAGGCCACATGTTGAGTAGCCCTGCTCTATGTGGTGTCCCCTGCTAAAATCCCAGCAGCTGAGATCTACAATGAAGAGTTCTCACTCTCAGCTACTGGCATCAGCAGAAAGTCTCATTTGTATTTTTTATTTTTTCAAACCCTGTTTTTTAAATCAAATCAGATACTTCTAGCTTTCATTAATGCATGGCCAAGGTTTCCTCAGCAGCAGAACTTGGACTGAAGTCTGGAGCTAGGGGTGGAACTGGAGTTTGGGGAGAATCTGGGGCTAGACAGAGAGCAGGGCTGGGTGCAGACTTGGACTGGAAGTGGAGTGGGACCTGAAATGGAGCACTCCCTCCCTGTACCCATGTGGTTGGCCCAAGCACTATCCCACAATGCCCTTGAACATTCTTTCATGCCCTCCAGAGAGGAACACCACACATTAAAAGACCACCTCTCTGGAGAATACTCACTGGTTTATTCACCGTGCAGAATTAGTAACATCGCAAGGAAACATTTGCTCATCTTCTTAGTTGTAGGCCATGAGAGCTGAAAGCAAGTTAGTTAAAATTTCTTTTACTGGAATCCTTTTTCTAATGTGTAATGCAGAGCACAGTGAAATCAATGGGAGTCTTTCCATTGACTTTCATGAGCATTGGCTCAAGCTCCTAAAGTCTAGTCTGAAAAAAGATTTTCAATATAATAACTATTCCATAAGACTGGGAAAAGAGAAGGAACCATTTCTGTAGGTTTGGAAGGATCAGATTTTTAATCCATAATTATTAATTTCACCATACACAGAAATTGATTAAAAAAATTTCTAAAAATAGTAATAAAAATGTACAGATATGTAGAAAACTTATTAGTGAGCACTTACTGGTGTTTGATTTAAGTATACTTACTTTGTACATTTTGACATGTGATTGCAATAAATTGTGTTTTAATGGTTAAAAAGCTTTAAACTTTCTGAATCTCAGCATCTAGTCTCATTCAGTAATTATGGTCCGATCCCCATCCCTGCCTCCTCCTTAAATTGTCACAGTTGTGGGAAATTACATTAATAAATAATTTATATGCTTATTATCCTTATCCATTATTTGATATTATCCATCACAATTATTTAAAAAATGAAATAAGCTGGTACCTAGCTTAAATGTGTCATTGTAAGTTGACAATGATCCAGAAGAGCAAGAGCTACACCATGTTTCTCATTTTAATCTCTTTCCAGAAACAGGTGACATGATACATTGGTTAGTGTTTGCCTGCTAATGCTCTTTATAGCACCATTTCTATCAGATATAAACAATGTAGGGTACCATAGGGAGCAGTCATTTCTAAGCAGTTCTAAGCAAACATACTATGTCTATTCATAGTCATGAAACAAACTGAAAAAAGTAAAAGGTTATTTAGAAATCAAAATCAGATATGGTTTCACTGCCATTTAATATATGAACACCATCAGCTCCCAACAGTGACTTTACATAGCCAAGTATCAGAGGGATAGCCGTGTTAGTCTGAATCTGCAAAAGCGGCAGAGTGTCCTGTGGCACCTTATAGACTAACCAAAGTGTTGGAGCATAAGCTTTCGTGGGCAAAGTCCCACTTCATCAGATGCATGCATCTGACGAAGTGGCTCTTTGCCCATGAAAGCTTATGCTCCAACACTTCGATTAGCCTATAAGGTGCCACAGGACTCCTCGCCGCTTTTACATAGCCAAGTAACTTTGGAAAAAGTCTTAGTCTGTACACGTTGTCTAAAAGTTATTTAAAAAAAATCAAATCATACTTAATATTTAGATTAAAAATACATATCTAATTCCTCAGTATATTGCCTTAGGAAAACCATTTCTGCATTATGCAAGATCAAGAAGTATACTTCAACTCTTTTGGGGCTTTATATAGTGCATAGTTTTGTCGTATGCACTTTCTACCTGTTTATTTGCAAATCTGATTAATATTGTGTCTGAGTTCTGTTTGGCTCAGTCTATTATTTCCCTTGTTTCTAAAGTTTCCTCTCCAACATTTTAATTATCAGAGGTGGGGAAGATATCAATATTGATATTAATTGTCAGTCTCCAGAAATGGAAGATAGGGGTGTACTGCTAGACTAATAGAAAATTGTGAGGGCTAATACCCTGTGTGAGCAGGGGTTACAATAGACCTCTCAGGAGAAGGAGGAGTCTGTCAGATCTTATGTATCAAATATCACAGAGTGGAGTGACACAACTTAGCTTCATCTCACATAAAATAATGTCACAGTGTAGTATCATTGATTAAAACAGAACTACTACATGTTGTGTCAGCATAAGAGACACCATAGTATAACACACTACATGTTTTTTCATTATCTAGCAGAAAACATATCTTAGAATATATATACAGGCAGTCCCCGGGTTACGTACAAGATAGGGACTGTAGGTTTGTTCTTAAGTTGAATCTGTATGTAAGTCGGAATTGGCGTCCAGATTCAGACACTGCTGAAACTGACCGCCAGTTCTGACTTACATACAGAATCAACTTAAGAACCCCAGGCGTCCCCAAGTCAGCTGCTGCTGAAACTGATCAGCAGCTGATTCCAGGAAGCCCGGGGCAGAGCAACTCTGCCTGGGGCTTCCTGTAGTCAGCGCTGGTCAGTTTCAGCAGAAGCTGACTTGGGGACGCCTGGGGCAGAGCAGCTGGGGTGCTGCTGGGTTGCTCCAGTAGCGCCGCTCCTCAGCACTACTGGAGCAACCCAGCAGCACCCCATCTGCTCTGCCCCAGGTGTCCTGATTCAGCCGCTGCTGAAACTGACCAGCAGCGGCTGAATCAGGACCTGGGGCAGAGCAGCTGGGGTGCTGCCGGGTTGGTCCAGTAGTGCCCAGAGCGGGCGCTGCAGGACCAATCGGCAGCGCCCCAGCTGCTCTGCCCCAGAGTCCAAAACAAAAGCCTGGTCTGCTGGGGGGGGGGGGGAGCACACTAGCTGCGCTCCCCCCCCCCCCCCAGCAGACCAGGGACACGGGGAGCAGAGCCGCAGCGGCAGCGGGGTGCCGCGCCTCTGAGGCTTTGCTCTGGCAAAGCCTCAGAGGCGAGGGACCCCGCCGCGGCTGCGGCTTCAGTCCGGGAGCCTGTGGTCTGCTGGGGACGGTCCCCAGCAGACCACAGGCACCCGGATTGAAGCGGCAGCAGCGGCGGTTCCCCGCGCCTCTGAGGCTTTGCTCTGGCTAAGCCTCAGAGGCGCGGGAACCCGCCCGGTGCCCCTGGTCTGCTGGAGACCGTCTCCAGCAGACCAGGGGCACCGGAGCAGCTTACGAACGGGGCTTTCTCGCCCCGACTTCCGGGGTGAGAAAGCCCCGTTCGTAAGTGCGGATCCGACGTAAGTCGGATCCGCGTAAGTCGGGGACTGCCTGTATCTTAATGGGCAGGGACTGGTTAGTTCCTCATGATGTCAATTTATATCTAATCTTCATATAAAAACTGTGTCATTTTGGTTACCTTTCTTCTGTTAAAAATCCTCTCCTAAATTATGATGCTTTACTCTGGCTTATCTAAGATAGTGGTTCCCAGCCTTTTTTATACCACACACTGGCAAACCCATTCACAAACTTCTGGTGGACTAGCGAAATTTTATTTGCATATTCATTATGCAGGCAATGAATATTCAAATAGTCAAATAAATGTTACCGGTCCACCAGGAGTTTGTGAATGGGTTTGCTGGTCTGCAGTATAAAAAGCTCCAGCCCTCAGATCCCCCCAGTGCCAGCCCTAACCCCTCGAGCCCCCCATCCCTCCACTACTTCCCAGCACCAGCCACTGACCCCAGAGTCCCCTGCACCCAACCGCCCCCATCCCAAATGCCTCAGTGCCAGGCCCCCACCACCAGACCCCCCCGGTGCCAGCTGTCTGTTTCCAGAGCCCCACTGCACACAACCCCCCCCCCAGCTTCCCCAGTCCCAGCTCCCAGTCCCTGATATCAGCCCTGTCCCCAGTGCCCCCCAGTGCTAGCCCTACCCCATAGCCCTCTCACTACTAGCCCTACCCTCAGAGCCCCCCAGTGCCAGCTCCCCACTTCTTAATGACCCCCCCACTAGCCCTACCCCCAGAGCTCCCTGTGCCTGCCCCACCACCTTCACCTAGCCCTGCAATGCCTCCCAGCTGCCAGCTGAACACAGCTGCCTAGGTTATGGCTGCTCTAAGGCTGCTGTGCCATGTTCCGCGCGACCCTCCCACCGCACAGTGTACTGTACTGGTTGGCTGAGAGGTGGGGCAGGAAACACACTGTGAGAAGAGGTATCTCAACCCCAGCCCCACCACGGCCTAGCAGCCAGCAGATCCTGACCCTGCACTGGTTTGCAGACTGGCAGTTGGGAACCACTGATCGAAGATACATCAGATAGCATTCTACTTACTTATGCATTTAAAAAATACCTCAGAAAGTATGCAAGTTTGTATCACGAAATTCACTAAATGGTGTCGTGTGTTCCCAGACAATGGAAATCTAAATTATAGCAAAGGTTTGGCCTTTAAAACAAGTACTCTAACAACACTGAAATTATTGCTCCTCTATCTGTGCTTCACCTTTTTCTCCTAAATAGAATGGTCGATCTGTTAATCATGTTCTGTTTTAGCAGCATCTTAATTGGCAAATGTTGGAGATTGTGCCGTCATGCAAGGTTCCCAGTAGTACATCTGTTTCTAATGCACAGTGCATAATTTAATGACGAGACACTTCAGTGGTCTACCCACTGTAAATCTCAGTTGTTAAAAATGTCTGGAGCAAGACGCCTTTAAATAGTAGACACTTTTTTGGTACATTAATTTTCTCACATTCAGAAGCAGAAAATGTAATAGTAGCTGTCACTTTGTGTAAAGCTCTGTTTACTTTTAAATGCTATTTACAGCTTAAATGTCTTTTTCAAAATGATTAGCTATAGTAGAATTTTAAAACTTTTATAAAACCTATTGATTATAGTTAATAAGTTTTTTCTCAAACTACACATTAAGAAATCTATGCATTATGCATTAAAACAAGAGATTTTTCATGCCAGACCCTAACCGGGATAAGCCAACTGGATTCTGTACACAACTGAGATCAGAAATGTAAAATCTTAATGTACAGTAAAACATGGGCTGGGATATTCAAATGTAATCTCTTCCCCTTCATGCGCACAGGCATAGAAAGCCAGAGTAGCTATACCCACCACAATACCTTAATAGTCACAAAACCATATCCTCATCTATAATTCATCTTGGCTAGTAATGCGCTTACTGACTGGCACTCTATCCAACAAACCCCTTACAATGTGGAAGATCTAATTACACACAGAAAAACATAGTTGTCAAACAAGCTTTTAGTGGCTGGATAAACATTCCTAACAGAGAGAAATCCATAAATCCAAAATCCCAGATTTCTATCTTAAGTGTGGAATAAAATCCCCTCCTAAACAAAGAGAGGGGGAAGTAAGACGGAGGGACAAGGGTAACTTCAAGATTTTTGTTACATTCAGATTAAAATATATTAAAGTCAACACATATATTGAAAAATGAATTGAATTCATCATTAGTAAAAAACTATATAATATTGTTTACACTCTGCTCTTTATTATGGAATATACTGTTCTCATGGTCCCACATTTTTGTCCTTTTTCTTTAGTCAGTCAGCTAACCATTTCACCTCTATCCTTTGCTTTGAACATGGCTTTTTTTTCCTTCCAAAAAAATTTAGTACGTGTACATGAATGCTGTATGCATACCCCTCCCACTCCACACGCAAAGGTACTATGTAATGAGGGTTGCATTTATCATCATTGATAATACAAAAGTACTTAGAAGCACCAGTTGGGATTGGAGCTCCCTTATTAGTCACACAGAAATGATGCTGCTAATCAAGCAATCTACAATAGTTGACTAACAAACCACTCATTAGTCTTTAAGGTGCGACAGTACTCGTTGGTTTTGCTGCAACAGATTAACACAGCTACCCCTCTTAAACTGGTGTAATCTTGTTCATTTACAGCACATTTAAAAGAAATAAGGGGTGTCTGCAGGATATATAAAGACTAAAGTGCAAAGGGATAGAATTATTGCTACCAAGGCAAGAGTACTCAAGCACCTTCTGAGGCAGAGTTGTTGCACTGGCAGGAAGGTATTGTGTATTTGTCTAGGATCTTATCTGGCACCCATCATCATGGATGACATTGCCAGTCGACCAGTGTCAGGCGGCATTATGCTGCTGTATTGCCTTTCGGGTGAAAGATGATGTTGAGAAATTATGATAGATACTACTTCTGAGTCCACAAGTGATGCAGGGAGGGCTAGCAGACTCCCTTCTAGCTTGTGCTAGCCAACACCTCCTGTGAAATTCAGAGGCCTCCAACACTGGTGCCCTGGGGAGGAAAGTGGCTACCCTTTCCTTATAATGCACCATGCTGAGGTAGGCATAATTTGGCTTATGGTGTATTTGTAGATCCAGCACAATAATGTCAAGTGTGATTGTTCACACTGCTAAAGTTAGGAAAATAGGAATCATCCAGTAGAATCCCAAACTGCTGCATTAGTCACGATTCTGAATATGATCTTAGCACATACACTCGTGCAGCTTGATGCATCTGGTTTCATGCCACAGCAAGGCATACAGATCTCCTGCTGCAAACTGATGTAGCACAAGTAAGTTATATTGAACTATCGGCCTAGGAAATCCTCTCTCTCAGAGAGTCCATCTCCAGGACACAGAATGTTGGGCACACACTAATGTATTGGTTAATGCTTACATTCAGACTCCATTGAGTTTGTATGCTTCACCCTGAGGGCCCCAATATAACTTCATTGGGGTGCCTACAATTCCTTCTGAAATCATGGATCTGACAGAGAACTACATCTCCTTGTTTGTAATTCAGTGGCCAAAAGTTATTTTATGGCATATAAAATCTCAGTTGTGCTGTTCAAAAAAAAATGGTTTTGTCACATTTTGAAATATACAAATGATTTTTTTAAAGAACAACCAACAATCCACAGCAAGCCACGTAATCAAACAGTCTCAGTGGTGAGGTTTTTTTTTATATATATCAAAAAAAGGTTGACTAATCACTTCAAAGAAAATGTATCTATTCTTTACAGAAACATTAGCCAAACCAACCTGTGTTGATCCCATATGCAGTCACAAAAAAATATTAACCAACTTTTTCTCGTACTTCATGAGCCATTAGAATACTGCAACCTTTCATATCCAAACCTGAAAATGTGCCCAGTAAGCCTGCCCTATTGTTTCATTACCATTGTGACACTCAGTCCTTAGATGCATAAAAGTTTGGAAAAAAACTTTTCATAAACTTGGATGGCAAACTGTCTGGACTGATCAGCTGTTTGTGGTAGAATGCATATTAGTTAAGTTAAATTCCTTTGACCTGAAATCAGACAAAGAAATGGCAATTTCAGTGGTATTATGCTTTACATTTCTGGGGCAGTAGCACCTTAGTCATGAACAGACATGAAACAATCTATAAAAAGGTTTGCTGGACAAACGCTGTGAGATGAGATGGTTGAGTTTTGATAATTTTCTCAAATACATCCGATTTAGTGATCCTTATCTGCATAACAACATTAGCAGGTATGCCACTTTACATACTCTGGACATGATGACAATTCTGAGTATTTATTATCTGAATTAATTGTCTGCCTACTCTACTACTGGGACTGAGCTTCCTATTGTGAATAGACAGACTCATGATACCCGTGCTCAAGACAGAGAACTTAATTATAACAATGTGTCATTACATCTCAGGCTCCGGAACCTAACAGGTTGGCTTGAGAACCTGAGTTTTCACCTAAGCCAGAACATTCACACAGATACTTGTAGAACACTAGCACCAGTCCTACTACCACAAGTCTATCTACCCAGTCTGGCCCGGTGTAGGAGACATATTTTAGGAGTAATGGTCATGAACCAGGACCCCATAGTGTTAGGCATTGCACAAACACACAACAAAAAACAGCACCTCAAAAACTTACACTCAGAGGCGCTGCAAAAAAGGCATAAGTATAGACCCTTACACCTATATGAAGTCCTATCAATTTTAGCAAGATTGCACATAGACATTAGGATCCTCTGCATCTAGATTTGTCAAATAAGAAGAAATGTCACCAAGATCATGACAGTTTAAAACTTACACTGAAGTTTAAGCCTTGTTTCTGTAAAGCTGAACAAAAATGCTGTTATTTTCTTGGTTTACAAGGTTGATTATACAAATACACATTTAAATGCCAGTATTTGCCTCAGACTGCAACAGCAGTTTCTCATATTCATAGATTTTAACACCAGGAGAGACATCCAGTCTAGCCACCAGCACAATTCGGGCTGCAAAATTTCACCAAGTACTTTCCACTGTGGAAAGAATTACTTTATCTTATCAATGCTCACTGGCCAAGTTATAATTAATTATTCTTATATTAAAACAACAAAGGAAGTTCCCATGTATGGAAATTTTTTGATCTGATTTTCAAAAGTGCGAAGGCCCCACAAATATCATTATATAAGCAGGTGCTCAGCAGTTTATATCAAGCCAGTTTATATTGAAATTATGATTAAGTACAATTCTAACCAGTTAAAGTTGTAAATGTCAAAGTTAAATCCAACAGTTCAGCCTTGACTTACATAACATTTGGGGTATTTCTCTCCACCACATCATAAGTAACAGCCTTAACTTGGAATTTTCTCACTTGCTTTTGTTGGCTTGTCGAAAAATCTTAATGTTATTTAAAGTTAGGCTTTTAGTTGAGAATAAGGCTTAGCAAGTTCCAAGTGCAGCTCTGTGTTTTGTTACTAATCATGAGTGGAAATAATGTGAGAAAACTTCACAATGCCATTTCCTGTGATCCAGTACAATCCTGGTTTTGATAAATTCAACTTGGGGTCATGTTATCTAAACAGGACTTATTCAGATGAACTTGGATTTGATTTGAACCAGTGAGCCTGCCCTTCATATTTGAGTACCCAGACAAAGTGAGAGTCTTTGATCTGAGAAATGAGCTAGATGCTAAACATGGCCATGGACAAACTTAAGGAAGGGGATGCTCAAATCCTCCCACTAGTCTGGCATTCATTCAGGCACCTGAAAAGAAATTATTCAAATACAAAGGAATTACCATGTGAATAGTGTTTCTGCACAGTTTCTGCATATGCTGTCTTGCATTTTTATCAAGACTGCAAACATAAACCAGCGTGAGAAAGCAGGTGCTATTTTCTTCTATCTTTTGAGCATCAGTCTTTCCCAGCAGTAAGCTGTGTGCACTAATGGCCAAAGTACAGAAACGTTTTGATTTGGATCCAAACTCTTTGCCAGACATATTATTTTAAGAAAATGTGTTGAGCTTTTGATCCAGATTGCACTGTATGGCAGAACATTTAAATGAGGTGAGGGAAGAAAGTCATAAGATGTTAATGTCTCTAAGAGTATTCAAGATTAAGGAAGTATTCATTTGGGGAAGGATTCATGTGAGCTTCTTTACTCTTATCCCATCTTACAGGGTTATAGCCATTGATTAATGGATGTGTTAAAATTACAAGATGCCCAATTGACAATGTAGCACATATATTTTCCACTCTGTGATTTTATAGTATAATGATGATGAAGATAAGACAGACCTTAGGACTAAATTACTGGTTTCTTTAGCTGAAAATTTAAAGCACTCTGCAATCATTTTTTCCCATGGATAAATACTGCCATGGCCACAGTTTTCCCAGCTGAAACAGGCCCTCAGATACCTTGGTGATTGGCATGGTATCAGATGACAGTCAGATAGCAGGCGCTTGCACAGTGGCTTAGTTTATGATAGACACTTGTCCACATATCACACAGCACCATATAATTTGCCACTGTTTTCTCCCGCAGAGAAGTCCAGAACTGCGGGGCATAATGTGTCAGGAATGAGATGGATTGGCAGAACTGCACAGAAAAGCTGGCATACGGCCTATTCTATAACTAGCCTACTAGACTTTCGCTTTAGCAAGGACTAAAATTCATGTAATATTAAAAGACAAAAGGAGAGGAAAACATTAAACAAGGTAAATTTGCAATTATCTCTGATGGACTCAGAAGCATGTCATTCATTTATTCAACAAACAGTAGTTTGTATTCTACACGCTATACTGATGGAACACCCCTTAATCACGTGAATAACCCTATTGACATTATTGGCACTAGTCACTTAAGTAAGAGGAGCTGGCCTGAGCCCATTAATTGTGCATTGAGGATGCAGCCTCCTAACAGACCATGAAACTAAGACTTGGCCTGTTCACAAAAGCACAGAATCAAGTGCTTAACCTTTGAGCTTTTAAGTAAAAAATGTAAAAGTGCCTAAGAGACCTAGGAGCCTAAATCCCATTCCTTTCAATTAGACTTGGGTGCCTAAATCACTTTTTAACACTGATAGCTTTTTTTTAAAAAACCCAGAGATGTTTCCCTGAGTCAGGGCCTAAAGGCTTCCAGCCATTACAAGACTGGATTTTTTTGTGTAAATGCTTATATTGGCTCAACAATGTTTATCAAAGAATGGATTCGTTGTTTGCAATTTTTCATCCTTGTTGAAGTTTTTGCACTAAAATTATAAAACAAAAAGTTAAAACAAATCAATGTCCCAATCATTTTTGTAATTTTGCAGCCTTTACAGAGAACAGTGTGTGTACTTCCTTATTATAGTGAACCCAGAGTTTTTCAAATTTGATGAGTTTAGACTGTAAACTCACCAATACAGGGACACAGTCTTTACTTGTATTTGTACTTTTAAGGCAGTGCACCAGTGCAAAGGCACCCACTCTGGCCAAACGTGGTGCAGCTCCTGGGCTTACATAGTGCAGCAGGGCTGCTGATCTATTCCTGTTGTCCAAGAGCCTGAATCCTTTCCTCACTCCCAAATCCACCAGAGGTTTAGTAGGCAAACCCAGGCCTATCCCTTCCACTGGATTCAAGCACAAGGCCAAGGGTTCTTTGATTCTGACAGTGCCCTTAGCTTGTTCCTACCTTCCCCTGCAGTCTTCAGCCTGCTGGTTCATCTCCTGCTGAGGCTGTTTTCTCTGAGTAGCTCTTCAGTAACTTACTGGCAGTAGCTCTTTTCTCCAGTCTGCTCATTTCTCTGGTAGCTGTCCCACCCATCTGCTTCCCAGCTGCTGTAAAGCTTCCAATCAGCAGTAACCAGCTGTGCCTATATTAACCCTTCAATCCTTGGGCCAGAGTTAGGTACATAAACCCTATGACAGTATTGCACCTAACATAATGTGGCTCCACATTAGGGCACTAACATAACATATATATTTAAATAAGTAATAATAACCATTTCTATTGAAACAACTGTTGCCTTGCACAGAAAGGCTCCTCGTTTTACAGAGAATACTTTTAGGCCTCAATCCTGCCAGTATTTATTAACATAAATAACTTTGTGCATTGTCAACCATCCCACTGACTTCAACAGAACTATTCACAGTGTTTAAAGTCAAGTATGTGCATAAGGCTTTGTAAAACTAGGGCATTAATCAACTTATGGCTTGCTTGCAAAAAGGAAAAATGGAAGAAAGTGGTGGTGATTACAAGAAAAGGGGGGGGGGGGGACGACACTTTGAAAATTAAAACCAGAAGACAAACTTCCAGAAAATTGTAGAGAAATGAGATTAGGAGGAAGGGAAGAAGATAAAAAAAAGCAGAAGAAAAAAAGGAGACACGAAATCAGTAAAAAGCCAAGAAAAATTAGAAAAGAAAATTAACAATTGAATTAGCAAACATCATCCTCACTATCATTTTGTGTAGTCCAAACACTGGTCATGATCAGCAGGCCAGCTAATTTTACTTAAATTGTGGTTCCTGAACACAACTTGTGCTTGTCTACATTGACCACAGAGTCATGGTCAGCATCCTATTAGCAAACATGAATTGTCATTTTCAAAAACAGACTTTTTTAAAGTGACATAAGATCACAAATCTTATTGAAAGTCCACTAGTGCTTCTAGATGCTTTTGATATCCATTATCAAGATCATGTTAAATATGATAATCTTTTAATATAAACAAGGCCTAAGATATCAAATATATTTTCATAAAAGGGTTTCTTCAAGTACGTAAGCAGGGAAGGACACAAGATAAAATCAAAATTAAACAAGACTAAAAAGGATTGTCAGATTTGTAAAAAGAAAGGGGGGGGGGAGGGGGCATGAAATTCAAAGGCAAAAAAAAGAAAAATAATTCAGAGATACTTTATTTCTACCGTATCATATATAGGCCTCATTTGAATCATATCCTAAAACTTGCCTCCAAAAATAGCTCACAAATTATTTACTCATTGGTTTGTATTTCTAAGTAATGATTTATTTAAAATCAGCATTAATATTTTCAAGACATTGGAACCAAGAAAATGTCAGTAAAATCATAGAAGTAATAAACACTGGCTTTGTGATGACTAAGCTGTTCAAAATTTTCCCAGATTCTGAAATCCTCCTTGTTTCAGATGATTGCATAATAAGCTAACATCAAGGTACTGTGCCAAACCAACAAAAGCCCAATTTCCTTCTCTTAAGCCCATATGTCTTCTCCAACAGTGAGATGGATCAGCCTTGAGAAAACAAAGATGCAATGACAACAAGGAAAGGAGAGCACAAACATTAAAAAGATGGGGGAAACAGAAAGAGAATACGAAAAGAGGAGAGAGGAAAAGGAAGCAAGAGAAAAGTAATATTTGAACTAAAAATATTTGTTATGCGACACAGCCCACAATTCTTTCCAGCCAAAGGGTCATGGCTGCAAAAGGAGATCCCACACGATCTTGTGTTCGAAATGCATCTTATTACAACAAAAAGAGCTGAACTTAACCATGTGGTATTTGTAAAGAAAGGAGAGCAAAGCTTTGTATCTTGCTAATCAACTGGCCGCTTTGGGGTTTTAAAACCTGACTTTCACAGAGACCTTAATCTGGAACCCCCCTTTTGTAGCTGCACATTTGCTGGCACAGTTATTTGGAGTTATAAATATGCACTGGTAGTAAACTAAGTAGTTAGATGGCAATATGACAATTTGAACCTACAAATTACCACACCACAAAACTTCAAAGTTTCAGGTGAAGAAAGGGAATGATAATCTTAAAAATCAAGCCCTGAATTTAAATCAAAGGAAAATAATTATAAAACAGCTCTAAGAATACAGTATTTGTATTCATCTGTATTACATCTGAACGTAAACATAATAATCTAAAAAAATCTATACTTAGTCAATCACAACTGGCATGTTTTTGCATGCATTGGTCATGGAATAAAACTCATTCCCCTCACGTCAAAAAAAAATCACAGCCTTTTCTTGAGCTAAAAAGAATCTCCGATAAAAGTTAGCAGGATTGGGTCAATGATATCCATAGCCATTTCCATTCAGCAGCGGGCTGCAATAAACTCTCATTCCCAGTTCATTACTATGTAACAGTATCTGGTTCTTGTGAAGTTATTCTGCGTGAATACAGGTAGAAACGTGGTAATAATATTGGATTTTCATCAATATTTATCATTATTTACTTTCCAAAGTAATGTTAGATATGGGATGCACAAGTCACAGGAGGACACCCAGGGATCATTTATACACACTAAATACTTCAGTGTAAACTGGGTAACAAAAATCTAAGCATAAGCAAAAATAAAATCAAGCTCTAAAAACAGTGAAAATCACTAGTCAACTGGGGCCAGATCCTCAGAAAGTTGGGGGTAGGTTCTGAGGTCAATAGTTGAGCCTAATTTGTCACCACATAAGGATTTGGTTCATCGCGTGCAAGAGATACTTCACATGCAATTCTGCATAGGCATATACCACTAATTTTTAAAGCCCTTTTTATTTTTAAAGCAAACAATGTTTACCATGAACAAAACATATAGCCCCCAATTCACAAATGCATCCATCAAAAAAAACATGCTGAACTTTGTCTTCAGTGGGACTTATACATATGATTAAAGGTAAGTATGTATTTCAGTGCTTTGCTAAATAGGGCTGAACTTAACCATGTGATTTAAAGTTTTGCTGAATTTGGGCCTTTAGATATTGCCCACCATTTAGATTTCAACTTTTGACGAAGTAGTTCTATGTTCTTTAAAAAAGCGTTTGAAGCATTTGTTAATAACATCTAATAGAGCATGGAAGGATCCAGAGTATATTAATTTAGGCTTTCAGGACAGTTTTTGCTACCCACATCAGAAATTGCTTTTGTACCCAATCCTCAGAAATACTCCCCGCTTGCTTGGGCATGTATACTGAATGAATAATGTGCCCATCCCAAAAGACATCTTCTATGGCAACAAGCTTAATAAAAGTCTCTGGAGTTAGAAGAAGCAGCAGTCTAACTTAGCAGAGGAGAAAAGAGCATACAGAAGGGCAAAGCCCAAATGGTCAAAATATCACCTTTAAATGTGATAGATTCAGCAGAGATTACCTCTCTTGAATGGGTCTCTTCGGCCATTTTTTGCAGTTGCCATAAAATCAACTGAGTAAATTCTTTACCTCTCAGGGGCCTATATTCATGACCTTTCAAGACTGAAGCATACCTACTATTACCCAAGGAACATAAAACCTTTATCATCATAAACCATGACTTATAAAACAAATTTGAAAAATGATGGAAAAAACACTTATATGTATATCTTGAGCCAGATTCTCATCTGCCATAGATTGGCACAGCTTCTTTGACATCAATGGAGCTAAGTGGATTTATACCCTCTGAGGATCTGATATGAAATATCCGGAAATTAACAACCTGTTCAAATGAAAAAAGTAATGGCTCCCACATAGTAACTGAGTTTCAAAAAAATTCCCAAGACCACTGGTAAAAAATCTTCAGTGGGTGGCACAACATTAAAAAATCACAGATTATTTCAATAGTAATAGAAATGTAGCTGTGTTAGTCTGGTCTAGCTGAAACAAAAACAGGACTATGTAACACTTTAAAGACTAACAAGATGGTTTATTAGGTGATGAACTTTCGTGGGCCAGACTCACTTCCTCAGATCAAATAGTGGAAGAAAATTGGCATGACCATATGTACCAAAGGATACAATCAAAAAAATGAACACACATGAAAAGGACAAATCAAAGTTCAGAACAGAGGGGTGATGAGAGGGGGAGGTAAATGTCTGTGAGCTAATGATATTAGAGGTGATAATTGGGGAAGCTATCTTTGTCATGGGTAAGATAATTAGCGTCTTTGTTGAGACCTAGGTGTAAAGTGTCAAATTTAAGCATGAATGACAGTTCAGAGGAGTCTCTTTCAAGTCTGGTGTTAAAATGTCTTTGAAGCAGGATGCAGATAGTTAAGTCCTTGCTTAACTTAACTATCTGCATCCTGCTTCCAAGACATTTTAAACACCAGACTTGAAAGAGAATCCTCTGACCTGTCATTCATGCTTAATTTGACAGTTTACATCTAGGTCTCAACAAAGACGCTAATTATCTTACCCATGACAAAGATAGCTTCCCCAATTATCACCTCTAATATCATTAGCTCACAGACATTTACCTCCCCCTGTCGCTCCCCTCTGTTCTGAACTTTGATTTGTCCTTTTCATATGTGTTCATTTTTTTGATTGTATCCCTTGGTACATATGGTCATGCCAATTTTCTTCCACTATTTGATCTGAGGAAGTGGGTCTGGCCCATGAAAGCTCATCACCTAATAAACCATCTTGTTAGTCTTTAAAGTGCTACATAGACCTGTTTTTTTGTTTCAGATTATTTCAAGGACATGCAGGCCTTTCTCAAATTACCAAAATATATTTTCCAAAATTATAATGTCACATCCTTTAAAACATACAGGAGGAAGACAAATAGTACCTTACTGATTCAGCTGTGAAAATCTGTTGTGAAGATGGTATTAAATTAGTGCAATTTTGGCAATTGCAATATTAGAAAAATAATATTGTTCACTATTTTCTACATGGATCCACTTTAAAACCTCTCATATGTTTTTAATGCATTACTTAGCATTTAGCAATAACCACTTCCTCTTCAGTCTTTATCCTCTTAAGTCTTTGAACTCATAAAACTACATTGTCCTGACAATTGTTATAAAACCACAGGGAAAGCAAAACCTTTTTAGCTCACGGTCACAGACTTCAAAGTGTTTTTGCTAAACTTGTTCTATGTGAAAATAAATTTTAATTAGTAATGGGCCAAATTTGGATTCCAAAATATGAGCTCTGTGATGACTTAGGAGCCTCAGTGTTCAGTATTTTTACTACATACACAGTCAGTGTTATGGGAGCCAATGGGAAAAGTGAAATGTCAAAGATCTTACATCTCTGAGAAGAGAAAGGGAGCTTTCCCTGGGAAAAGAGGAAGGGAGATTAATTTTTTCTACTAATAAAAAATGGAAAGGAGATTGATAAGATCCCACAACCCCATGAACTGTATAAATAATGGAAACATTCATTTTATTACTAACATATTTACCTGGTGTTGATCAAGTCCTTAACTCAGTTAAGGGTTTTTTTTTAATGAAAGGAATATGTATGTGCTTTATTTAAAAGACTGTATTTTTCAAAATACAGTGTTATTTTTATGTGTTTAATTTTTATTTTGGATTTCTTACAAAAAGAATTATTAAAATTAGTTCATTTAATTTTTTAGTAATTTCTTTAAATGGGAATTTCATCAAGTGTATTTTTTCCTTCAACCCTATAAACTCTTGTCATTCATTATGTTTTAACATAAAAGGACTATGGTCAATTTGGTTTCCAGTGACATTGTCTTCTAGTTTTCAAAACTGAAGCATTAAATTTAGCTGTGCCAAAACAGAGCACTACTCCAAATTTCTCCATTTTATCTCTTTTCTGTAAGGATTATTGAGAAGAAGTCCTATTCCAGTTCATCCTGTTTCTGGCTCATATTAGTTCGGTCTCTTTCAACATTTGCTCAGTTATGTCAATTTTGAGGACTGTGCTTGCTTTTGTCTCTTTTCTGTCACCTTTTTGCCTGGTTTTATGGGAAGCAATCCTATTCCAGGCACATACCATTGTCCTGGAACAACCAAAGCCTTGTGTTGCTTTTAAGTTATGATAAGAGCACGCAGTATACCGAATTTTGTGGTCCTTGCTCTTACCATTTAGGAGTTCTTGAACAGTAAGGTATCACTCAATGTGAGGAAGCCGAAGAGAAAGAAAAAAATTAAATTTCACTACAAATAATTTTCAATTTTTCCGCATAAGGATTTTTTCCTTCACAATTTGTTAATTTTTAATGAAAAAATGGGAAAAAAAGTTTTTTTTTCTCTGACACTTTTAGTGCATTTCTAAGATAGGAAAGAAATCAGATTAGGAAATTCTATCCTCTATTTCCAGGCAAAGAGAAGATGGGAGGTGTGAATAAGAGAAAAACATGCTCTAAAACTAAAAATATGTATTGGAAAAGTTTTTAAAACTTCTTCATTTTTAACAAAATATTCAGAGAAATAATTTTAAATAATCAACTAGAATAATAATTACCATTTTTTACTATATGCTTGAGTATTGGTAAAATGTGACACTGATTTCAGTGGCAATTTCTCATGTAAGAGCTCAGTAACCTGACTGCATTTCACTCTCTAGCAACAAATGTTTGGTTTTTTTTTTCTATTCCATGAAAATATATTGCTGGTTGGTTTTTATTTGTGTTCCAAATCTATAGTTGGAGCTATACTTGGCACATAGCATGTTGTCGTGTGTTTAAATTTACTCAGACAGGTCTCACCTTCTAAATAAGTACTTTTTAACCATTATTAATGTCAAGAAACAAAGAATAGGGTATTTCTATGAGGTTTTATATCACCTCTCAAAATATAACAATAATAATGCCTAACAATAATAAAGATAGTGTTAGTGAACCCCAGCACTGAACCAAGATCAACAACTAATGAATCATTGCCATATCTCTATTTCCAACGTTTGAAACAGTTGAAGTTGAAGCTTATATCATTTGACATTCATTGATAGCTGACGCAAGAGGGTTCAGCAATCAATATCCACTCTTTATTTAAATATTTCCCTGTCCAAAAATGGCCATCTAATCCAGCCAAAATCTGATTAATATCCTGCTGCACATGATCATGCTCTCACCTATAACTGGTTTTCATTATTCCTATTAACTGAATATGGCAAAGTACAAATTCAAGTGTTCAACTTTGCTTACCATTATTGTGCTATAAAAGCACACTTAGAGCAGAGGATGATCTTGGCCCAAAAAAACCTCCTGACAATGCCTTTGAGGCATGGAAAAAATCCAGTGAACTGTTAAAAGTACAACTTACAAAGGGCTGAAGGCTTTGCATGGGATGATGACAAGAAAATCAAGACCAAATGCAGTAGATATGTTTCAGATTAACTTGTTTCAAGTCAACTAATAGCTAAATCCTGGCAAAAGGTTGAAGGATTCTTAAATATAACCAGATTAATCAGGCTCAGATCAAAGAATATTATTTTAAAAGTCACAAGAAATTCTGCAATTGCAATAGTAAATACAATTTAGGGGCAATTTACAACTTTATTATTCCACCAAAACCAAAATGTAGGTAGGATAACACAAAGGATGTAGGGTGTATTGATTATTACATATCAACTGATGTAAGCCCCACACTAGCAAGTTGGTGGTGGAATAAGGAGGCTGACCAGTTCCCCACTGACAATGAAAGATTTATGGAAAGCCTGTGAACCCAGCTGTCCTCATCTTGTTACACATGCAGCCTATGTTGGGCATGTAGAGGAAGATAAAAGGAGAGGACCTAGACTAAGTGAATATGAACAGAGGATAGAGTTCAGCTGCTTTTGGTAAGTGAAAGGACATTCAACACAAGGACTTAGTTACCTCCCCACCTTCTGATTGCTGTGTGAGAAGGTGCTGTAATAAGTTACAGGCTTCTCTCAAATTAAATTATTGTATGGGAGATACCACAAGAGATTCTTCACCTAATAGCAGAAATGAGGAAGGAACAGATATTTTGAATGGATAACATGGTGCAAAATATACCTACACTCCAAGGCAGACGCTTTATGCACCTAGGCTGAGAAGAATCTTCTAAATGCAGAAAATGTCTAGCAAGCAACCTATAATAAAGGATCCTGACTCAGAGTGTTTCACTCCGGGTATCTCTACACTGTGGAGCTATTTCGAGATGCCAGAAGTATCCCAAAATAGCTATTTTGGATCTATTGAAGCAGCCCGTTAATTTTGAAATAGATTTTGAAATAATGGGAAGCTTATTCCGATGTCCTGGTAGCCCAAGAGGGTTAAGGGACATTTTGGAATAGCAAGTTATTTCAAAATTTGGTGCTGTGTAGACAGTGCCAAATTATTAAATAAATTATTTCAAAATATACCCAAAATAAACTATGCATAGCTTATTTTGAGCTAAGGATGCTATCTGGACTCCCCCTCTGGAAATTAGGTGCTCTGTAGCTCAGAATCAAAACTGTTGGCCCCCTGGCAGGACCCACATGAGATTATCTGCCAGATGAGGCTGATGAATTATGGAAACTGGCAGTCAGATCTAAGGAAAACCTAACAAACATACCATGTCAATCTCCTAAAGCCATGGAAGGCCTAGGAGTAGTCTTCATAGCTCCCTATACCCCAGAGACCAAAGTAAGGGCCACAGTCAATACACCAAGGTCTGTATATTAAGACATAGCAGAAGGTTCAAGCCCAACATCTGATGGCTGCCTTTTCTATGGTACTTTCTACTTGGCTTGAGCAAAAATACCTCAACTTCCACCACATTCGAATTGAGCACAGACATCAGAGAAAGCCCATGACTACTTTCTGGAAGATCAGAGAGGCCATGAAGCAGCATGTAGAATCTATATTGAACCTTGGGGAATAACCAAAGATCATATAGTGATTGGAGAAGTCCAATAACGCTGGTCCCTAAGCCAAATGGGACCATCCAATTTTGCATTGACTTTAGAAAACTTAATTCCACATTGACAAATTCCTAGATTAGCTGGATTAGGCCAAATACATTACCACTCAAGATCAGAATGATAATAGCTTCTATTCCATAGAGGTCAAAAGGCAAAATGCCAATTAAAGCATTTCACAAAGGAACAAATATGTTTGCAGTGTCATACAACAGAAAGCTAGTTCTGAATAGGAAACTTTAATAACCCTACCTTATAAAATTTAGACAGTGCATTTGAAACAACTTATTTAGGGGAATAATTGTACACAGAAAGAAACAGAATTATATTAATAGGTGCAATTGAGACACAGCGCAAGTATAAATAGGAGATTTGCTTGGCCCAGTTGTGGTCCTAACTCAACCCAGCTTATGCTATTATCAGTTTTGCAACAAATGTAGAAAGAGGTTTTTGAATACTGAAAATTGTTTGGTACTCCCTTTCTAATTATGCATTCATTGTGGTTTCATATGTGCTATGTAAACAACTTCTAATAGCTCATTTCTCCCTTAAAACTTAAGGAAAATAGACTCTAGAACCAAGAAGAAAATGACTATAAAGGGGAAAATTATTTTCAAGTGATACTGAATGAAATTTTTTCTTTAACTTAAAATACATAAACCCTTTTTTATAGGTTCCCTTTTGCCTCCATGCAGATTTCTAACTATAATTTCTCAATATAGTGGATGTACTCGAAAAGGTCCATCCGCTCTTAGAGATATTACCAATGTCAGTGATATTCTTGGTACTAAAAATGGGAAACTACTACTGTAACAAATAATACCTCTAAAGCTATGGTTAATGTTTTTAGTGTGTCCTAAGTATGCCATTATTAATTTATTAATTATTATTATTATTATTACTGTTACAACAGTGGCTCGATCAAAATCAAATCTCCATTGATTTTCAAACACAGGGACTGATAAAGAGACATGCAAGTGAAACCAAAATCTGTCACCCTACCTTTTTCCCTTTTAGCAGGATAAATGTGCCTTCTCTATTTCTCCTAGGCTGTGTCCAGACTCAGAGGTTTTTTCGAAAAAAGTAGTCTTTTTTCGAAAAAACTTCACCTGCGTCTAGACTGCAGCCACGTTCTTTTGAAATTAAATCAAAAGAACGTGGCTTTTCCTTCAACGGCGGTAAACCTCATTTCACGAGGAAGAACGCCTTTTTTCGAAAGTGCTCTTTCGAAAAAAGGCGTTCTTGAATGCCAACAGGGCTTTTTAGAAAGAGAGCATCCAGACTCACTCGCTGCTTTCTTTCGAAAAAGTGGCTTGCTTTTTCGAAAGTACTGCTTGCAATCTAGACGCTCTTTTTTGAAAGAGGCTTGCAGTCTAGACATAGCCCTACTGTTTTCCAATACAGGCAGTCCCCGACTTACGCGGATCCGACTTATGTCGGATCCGCACTTACAAATGGGGCTCTCTCGCCCCGGAGGTCGAGGTAGCAGATTGCTATCTGCGAACTCCGGGGCGAGAAAGCCCCGTTCGTAAGCTGCTCTGGTTCCCCTGGTCTGCTGGAGACCGTCTCCAGCAGACCAGGGGCACCGGGCGGGTTCCCGCGCTTCTGAGGCTTTGCCAGAGCAAAGCCTCAGAAGCACGGGAACCCGCCGCTGCTGCCGCTTCAGTCCGGGTGCCTGTGGTCTGCTGGGGACGGTCCAGAGCAAAGCTCTTCTCCCCGTGTCCCTGGTCTGCTGGGGGGGGGGGGGCGGCTAGTGTGCCCCCCCCCCCCCCCCCCCAGCAGACCAGGCTTTTGTTTTGGACCCTGGAGCAGAGCAGCTGGGGCACTGCCAATTGGTCCTGCAGCGCCTCTCTGGGCACTACTGGACCAACCCGGCAGCACCCCAGCTGCTCTGCCCCAGGTCCTGATTCAGCTGCTGCTGGTCAGTTTCAGCAGTGGCTGAATCAGGACGCCTGGGGCAGAGCAGCTGGGGTGCTGCTGGGTTGGTCCAGTAGCGCCGAGGAGCGGTGCTACTGGAGCAACCCAGCAGCACCCCAGCTGCTCTGCCCCAGGCATCCCCAAGTCAGCTGCTGCTGAAACTGACCAGCGCTGACTACAGGAAGCCGGAGGCAGAGTTGTTCTGCCCCAGGCTTCCTGGAATCAGCGCTAATCAGTTTCAGCAGCAGCTGACTTGAGGAAGCTTGGGGTTCTTAAGTTGAATCTGTATGTAAGTCAGAACTGGCGGTCAGTTTCAGCAGCGGCTGAATCTGGATGCCAGTTCCGACTTACATACAGATTCAACTTAAGAACAAACCTACAGTCCCTATCTTGTACGTAACCCGGGGACTGCCTATACATAGGTAGAAAAAGGAACCCACTAGAGCAGATACAGGTACATCTGTCAGCCTTTAAAATAAAAGTTTTCATATTTACTTATATAGAAAAAAATCAGATGAATCTGGAGTGTTCTGAGACTAAATTATTTGTAATGGCATTAAATACTCATTCACGTGATTGGATCAGATTTGGACAAGGTGAGTATGTTATATATGTATGTGATGGTATGATTTGCACTGGTTTATATTCTTTAACAGTGTTCTTCATTTTTAGGTTATTTAAATTGGGGATTTTTGTTAATATGCTTCATCATAGTTAAGGCTGACTTTTTAACTTTGTAACACTTTCATGAAAAGTACATTTCGAAAACATTAATAAAAACATTCTCTAGTCATGTTCACACAAATATGTAGCATTTCCCTTTCCTGGCCCCAGGAATTCTGATTTGTAGCAAGTGGAGAGGAGTGCATTAGAATGTTTTTCAATAACTCATGATGCTTTAAAGGTGGAAAACCATTGCCTAAATTTAGGAGACCTCTGCTCTTTATTGAAAATACTTAAATACTTTCCTCCATAGAAAAAAACATATAGAAAGACAAATCTTTGCTAAAGCAAATAAATGTGGTGCTCCCATGGTGATTTAATGGGCCGGGGGCTCTGGCCGCCACTGCTGCTGTGGTAGTAGCAGCAGCAGCCAGGATCCCTGGGCCCTTTTGACTTGCTGGGCATGAGGGCAACTGCCCCTTTTGCTACCCACTCCCTGTTGATACGTCTGGGTCTCAGTGATCTTCTCCCCCTGCACTCTCCCACACACACACAAATAGCTAGGAGTGGAGAAGACTAGGATAAGGACCTGAAGCTCTGCTGGGGCCCAAGCAATTCTTCTACATTCATAACTGATGTAGCAAGGTCAGTCGTGTCAGGGCAATGAGCTACCAAGCCTAGCGGTACTGGGGCTCAGCCTGGACAAGCCCTGGCACAAATTAAGCACCTAGAAACAAGGAGGAAAAGGGGCACTGTGATTGCTGGGGCTTGGAGACGGGGTCTGAGATAAGAAGTCTGAGGAGAGGAGACTGGCACTTGGGCAGAGAAGGAAAATGGCACTGGAACAATGAATCAGGAATTGGTAAAGGACATAACTGGGAGAGGAACAGGTTGAGTGGGACTGGACAGAAGGGGTTAAGCTTGGGGAGGAACCTACAGAAATGCCTGTGCCCACTCAATCATGCTCCCTTCAGAATCTGGAATGGAATCTAAGATGTCTGAGTCTCACCACTCTTCTGCTGTCAGTAAATGTCTGTGAAATCCACTGGTGCAAAGTTCCCCATCCTCCTCTAGTGCTGGTCCACCTACTGGGTGACAGCCTGCTACTGCAATGAGTTACTCTTGTAGAATCAACAGCATAGACCTCTCCCACTTGAGCTAATGGTTCCTTTGCTGCTGCTGCTCATCCATGGGAGTGCCAATAAGATGACACATGATGGAATGTGTGTTGTTTTTCTATTTCCTTTTTTTTAATTAGGAAATTGCACACACAAACTATTTTCAAAGACAATGTGATTAGTAGAGTCCTGCGCAGATACATACATATCTGCATCCATATCCTCAAAAATGAGATGTGGATATCTACATCCACAGATGCGGACACCCATGGAGTTACTCTGGTACAAAAATCGATATCTATTGTATTTCTGCATCTATATCTGCAAAAATGAACCGTGGATATCTGTGTCTACATCCACAGATGTGAATACCCCTGGATATTAAGTGGATAGCCTCAGATTTGCAGGGCTTTAGCGATTAGCATGTGTGCAATAGCGAAAACTGTAAATGCCTTTCCAATAAAGGTATGCTAGAAACAAACTATGGAAATCTATCCATTTTCTGACTCATATATTGGAATGCAGGGACATTTTAAGACATTTTTACTAAAATTTATGTGAATTTATCTGACTTGGATTTCTCTGGGGTAATTGTTGTCCTTGTATTACCTTAATTTTTTAATATAGCTTGCATCTCAAAAAACAGTTTTCCATTTTTCTCACTTATTACAGTTTCACTTCTATAATGTAAAAAAAAAATATCACATTCTGTTCCATGGAAAATAATTGCCACTAGTTGCTGTAGGCTCGACTGTACATTATCTTCTCTTTACATACATTAGCTAGAATGAGGTGCCAAACGTGTCTTCTGCTATAAAAATATTCTCTTAAAATGCTATAGAGTTCTGTACATTTTCTATAGAAGAAAACCTCTATGAGAAGTTTCTGTATTTGGTCTATGGGATTGCTGATTAGAAAATACTTGAGCAGAAATCATTATGGAGTAGAGGTACTGAAATTCCTATACAAAATGTAATTCCCAGATAAATAAACATTTTTTTAAATCTTGAAGAAATAATATTTATTCTGGCCTTTACCAGTATTTTCAATGTGTTGATAATGAATTGTGTGCCTTCAGTTTTATTCACCTCAGTTTGGTAAATATCTCACCATAAAAAAATGAAAACAAATACTTCTGACTCTGACAGTCACTCAGGGAATCTGGGAGCAGACTACGGGATTGTTCTGTGTCACTGATCGCCTGACCTTGGGTTTCCAACAAAACCATTAACACTGTTGCCAAAAGATGCTCTGTCCTTATATTCTCCTTTCAGCAGCTGCTTGCTTGGCTCTTGTTTGGGTACCCCTTCTGGTGCCAGATGGCTTGAATTTGAGCACAGCCTCATTTGGGTCTCCCTTTGTTAGAATCTTTTTTTCTGGGAGTTACTGCAATTGCCAAGCCTCGTATGTTTATTGTGTTCACTTACCTCTTCACATCAACAGCTGATAAGACGTATTACACATCCTACATTTTCCAGCTTCTGCTTAGTGATTTACATGTTTATTTAGGTACCAGAATGTGACATCTCTCTATTTTTATGTCCCCTTTGCCTAGCCATATTAGCCTTTCCTTATTTCTCTGGGCAGTGGGGAGATAAGAGCTGGAGAGAACAGTCTACACTCAGTGTGATTATGGTGGTGGTAATGATGATGAGTGTTTCTAGTTATTCTCATTCCTTATAAAACCTAAAAATATATTGCTGGAAAATGGTATCCTACCTATCTAAATGTATTGTGAAAGTTCTTCATTATTTTTGACACATAACTTCATACATCTGAATATGGAAAGAATCTCTCTACAGCATATTTGAAATGTTATAACTTATAATACAACCTGAGCACGAGGCTAATCTTTATTTGAACCAAGTCCTTTGCCACCAGAAGAAGCCTATAGAATGAGATAAGGAATGTTAGTTCTGTATCACTCATGTTACAAAGCTTGAAAGAATAGAGAAGGGCACACTGTTAGTTATTTCTAGAGACAATATTAAGATTGTAATGAGAATAGAATGGCATAGCATTTTCATTCTCTTGACAGGTATTGCAGTAAGAATACAAAAGGGACAAAAATGTTGTCTATTTTTACTTGTCCAGAAGGGAAATAGATCTGGCTAAAACAAATTTTGGGTGCAGAACATGGGCAAGAAAGCATTTATCAAAATGCTACGCCCAGCTCAGTTCAGGAAATGCAGACTCAGTTCCCGTATACAGTGCACTAATCCTCTCTTTTCCAAACTTCATAAATCCTATTATGTCAGATGAACACTGAGCTCAAATCATAACATTCTTCTGAATCACAGTTTGGGTTCAAGTTAAGGAAATCACAAAAGTAGAACGGTTGCTTGAAAGAGAAATAGTCACTTACGACATCAAAGAGGGATTTTTTTTTAATCAGAAACTCCCAACCATTAAGAGACTGGTTATAGATAAGCTTGAAGGAACACTAAGCAGAAAGATTAGATCTTGTCTATACAGCGGGAAAAGACACACTACAATGCTGTGATTTCTAAAGCACACTAATGTACTGCACTATATAGACCAAGGATGGGCAACTGGCTTGCATGCTGCCTGCCAAATCATTTTATTAGGCCCACCAGAGCTCAGCTGAGGACAGGTAATTTGGCAGCACCAGTATCAGGAAGAAAAACAACAAACGGTGGGAAGAGGACTCTGCTTACCTGCAGATGCACACTTATCATCCTGTGACAAGACACAATGGGCCAGAGCTGGAGCTGGGCTCAGCCCTGCAGGACAGGAGCCACCAATAAGGCATGAATGAGGGGTAAGTTCACCCTGCAACATACCCTTGGACGTCCCACTGCCTTAAGGCAAGACCTAACCCCTCCCTTAATCTTCTCGCACCTCCTTTGGGTAGGACCCAGTTCATTCACTCGGCCAAAACGTTTAAGAGAATTTTGCGGCCTTTTACCCTGTTGGTACAAAATGAAAGTTACTTTATTGTACACACTTTTAGTCTGCACCAGCAAGATATTCACAAATCACATTAGTATGCTTGGGGCCACCCCCCTCCCACCTTGGGGCCACCCCCCTCCCACCTTGGGGCCACCCCCCTCCCACCTTGCCAACAGCAATTCTGTTGGCAGCCCTGACTGGTTGCCTAAACAGTGCAATTTGAATACATGTGCAGCTCTGGCTAGAGGAGCGTGGGAATGATTATTCCATCCCACAAGATAAGTCAAAGTCTTAAAAATTTTAACAAACTGAACATTGAAAAGAATTGTGGGTCAACTGAATTATTTCAGTTCCAATCATCTGAAAACATTTCATTTTGGTTTCGACCTTTTTAATGAAACAACCTCCACACACATACCCAAACTAGAAATTAACTGAAATTTCTAAATAAAGGGTAATTTCAAAACTGAAAATCAAAATGTTTGTTCTGAAGTGTCAAAACATTTTCAAAACTTTTCCTATTTTTTCCCTAAATGAATATTTTGTTGAAACCAACAAGCTCCTGCAGGAAGTTTTGGTTTTGACGAATTGACATTTTCAAAGAAAAAGAGTTTTGCTGAAAAAATTCCTTCCCAGTACTCTGACTCAGTGTGACTGGAGCATAAAGTGGTTTGACTTCGTGTGAAATGCCATAATTTTGCAGAGATCTGGCCTTCCTCTGATCACTCACTACATTTCAAAGCAATGTTGCATGCTTTTGAGCTGCAAGGGGATGGGGTGATAGAGACCAGAGGAACTCTTTCATCCCTTTCTGACTAGACTGGTATCTGTTCTACCACAGCATTTGATGACCTGTGTGGAATGACCTTGTAGTTTCAGTCCAGTTCTTAGTTAATATATATGATGGCTTTGCAGAACAACAATCATTATTGTTACTAATTAGCATCCAGTCTTGACGGTCTCATCAAGGAGGCCAAGAACTGAGCCTGATTCAGTTAAGCGTTTAAGCATGCACTATTACAGTTAAGCATATGTACTTATGTACTTTGTCAAGTCAGGTCTGAATGTGTGTGGAAAGTGTACCAATAGCAGATTTTTGTAGCAGATTTTTGGATTACATATGAATAACACATACGTAAAAGCACCCAACTCTTATCCTCTGCCTTTCTGACACTTTAGAATTTGGTTTAGATACCTTTGTAATGCTCTGTCATTCAAAGTTGTGCTTGTATTGGTTCCCATTAGTAATACTACATAAAAGAATCAGCTACTAAAAAAATGAACAGGTGGCTCTCTCATTAATCATCTAAGATATGTTTCAAGAGCAAGAAAGCCTTTTAGGATTTCCTGCACTTAATGCAAAAATGCATTTTAACTCTAAACATGGGGGAAATCCCATAATGGAGGTATTTAAAGTTGGATAAATGGGCTGGAGCTACCCAAATTCAGGCTAAGCTGTAAGCGGAAATCTATTTTATATGTTCCATGGGGAAATGGGAGCTTATACCTTGCTATGGATAGTTTCTGACAGGGACATGATATTGTAAAAAGAATCCAAAAACAATGGCCCAGCTCCTCTTTTGTACAAAAACAGGGAATCTTCCCTGTTGTTTAAGAGTAAAGTTAGACTCAGCCTGTAATTTTCTTTTTTAAGTTTGTTAAACTTCTGTTTTTTAGGCATGCTGCCCAGACACCAACTGTGCTACTTGAAAGTGTGAAGCATGACAAGAAGGCAGGGATATCCAAAAGCAAGGCAATTCCAATTCTTCTGAGCCCTTAAATCTCTCTCCCACACACAGTTTTCAAACCATATAGGTATACTGTATATGCTGAATGAGTGCAGTCACAAAATTGAGCATCATTTCTTCTACTCAAGTTTTGGTCTAGTTAAAACTTATCTCAGTGAGTCAAATATTCCCTCAGATACACTGAGGTAAATCTGGAGAAAGTTAATTCAAGTCAGCAAAGTTATTCCAGCATGGCCCCGGTCTACTAAATCTTAACTATGCCAGAGTACCTGGACATAGACATTTCCAGTTTCCTTCCATATCCTGTTTCTAATCTTCCTACGCACACTTCTTTGTACCTTACACTTGACACATCCTCTGTCAATCCCTCTTCACAAACTTTTCCCTCACAAACTTTTAACCAATATCCACATTCTGGGGAAAAATGCAAATGGTAATAAAGGAGCTAAAGTGATGTGCAATGATAGGTCACCTCAGTAAATAATAATAGCTATTTATATTACAGCAGCACCTAAAGGTCCTGACAGAGGATGGGGTCCCTTTTGTGTTAGGTAGGCAGTGTATAAATACATCCCTGTCCTGGCGAGATTACAATCTAGATAGATGCACGGAAAGTGAAATGACTCATCCTATGTCACATAGCAGGTTAGTGGCAAAGGACCTCAGGTCCCTTGAGTCCAGTGCCTTATCCACTGGACAAGGTTAATTTATTTGATGTATTCCTTCTTCCCTGTCTTAATCTTGCCTGATATAATAGCCTTGAGTCTCTCTCTCACTCACTGGTACTCTATTTTAGACTCTTATTTAGCAAGTTATAATGTGTGAATGAACCACTATTCCAGCCAGGAGCCCCACTGAGGTCAATGGGTCTCCACTTCAAAGTAGAAGTCCACCAACTTCTAGCAACTTGCAGGCTTGATGCCTTACAATCTAAGGCCTTAGATAAGAGACCATGATCCTAACTCTGTGCCATTATACCATTTTGCATGGCTAGTTACTTGAATAGACTTACTTTAGTGTCAATCTGGTGTAAAGGCCCCATTTGTTTAATTGCTGTGTAATGTACCATAGAGTCCTATGACACTAGAAGCAAATATTTAATCATAATGATTAATAGCTTTCCCAGTGAAGGACTTGAGGGGAAAAAGACCTGTGACAAATGGGGGTTGCATGGTTTGAGATGCACATAGTTTTATTATGTGTGCCAATGCTTCTTTGAAATGCTGCATCCGTACTGCCTGGCAGATTGCTCTTTTTGCTTGTTCTAATGTCTTTCCTATTTTCTTTCTCCATCCACCAAAAGCCAAGAAATTAAATTCCAAAGTTTTGCCAATTCTGAATTTCTGAAAATTTAAAAAAGAGTCTGTTTGAGGGTTTGTTTTTGTCTCATCTATAGAATGTAAAATTTTATTTTATTCAACAATATTTCATATGTCATGTTTATTGGCTCAGAACAGGTTTCCTTAAAAGCACTGTCTCTGTATCTGCAATGGCGAAATGTCTAAAGTTGGAATACATTTGTTTTAAGTAATAAATGTAACTATTTAAAAAAATCTATTTACACCTGTGAAAGTGGCAATCAGTCTTAGACTGGAGTTGATCAAAATGTGTACATGGGATTTTAAGTCAACCCTGTTCGTCTCTGCAGCAAGAGAAATAATTGTATTTGTCATCTTAAAGTGGAAAGCTAAATAAAATTTGACTCTAGTGCTGCATGTGTTGCTTTAAGTTCCAAACCCTCATAAGCCATTAGATTTTAGAGTTTTCAACTTGTCTTATTCTTTACACATGAAGCGTAAAATAGAGACGGGGTATATGAATTAATGAATATATTTGTGACAAGATCTTTGCACATTGCTTATAAGCCTGCTGTCAAAGTTATTAATGCAGAAACTGTCTCGCATTAGTGTGGCAGAATATCTGTTTTGCTCTGTGTAAGCACCTAATCAGGCTGCTAAGTCTATAGGAGCACATTTCAGATCCAGCAATAACACCTAGGCACTGCTGTCTAAATGTGTTGTTTGGAACTCTACTTGCCAGACCACTGCTTTAATTTATTGGCATTCACACTTCATTTAAGGATGGGTTTGCATTTGGACAAAGTCTTCGTTTTCACTTTTTCTGCCATTTCCTGAGGAAAATACGCAATTTTGTACTGCTGAGTTACTTTTCAATTGTAGGTTTGTTCAGCAACCATTTTCGCCCAAAGTAAAGATGTGTATGTGTACGTTTTAGGCAACAGGAGATACAAGTTAATGCACATATTTTTCCATTGGATAGCTTTTCATTTTAAAAAATAAAGGTAGCACTCATACAAGAAATGCAGTTGATGATTCATCACTTCTGTTTACCAAATGACATTCAGAATTGCTCTCTAAACCCAGCATACATGGGTGGCATGGCTAAAGATCAACTGTAATTGCCATAAAAATGTTTCCACTAAATATGCATATGTCACCACCGACACAGTTCATATATAGAGATATTGCCCGGGTCATAAAATTTTGAAAATTTCAAATCCGGATGGGTCATAAGATATTAGTCTTTAAACCTAAATATTGCCTGGGCCAATCTGACTGAAAGAAAGAACTGTACTTGGGTAGGTAGGTGGTTGTTTGAATGGACATTGCTTGAATGGACTTGTTTGAAACTGCTCTGATTTTTAATGTTACACATAGGTGCTATTGAAAATTTTACTTAGTGATTAAGAGCCCAAGATTTATTGAAAGTCTATGGTACTTAGGGTCATACATCAGTTAGGTGCTTTTGAAAAATTTACTTATAATCTTGATTAAAATAGATTAGAAAACAGAGTACAAGTGAAGCAGGAGAAAGTATAACAAAGAAAAAACCAATACTATTTCATCATGAGATTTATTAAGTGCACTACTCAGTTAATACTGATCCGCTGTTGAAGTTTCTTGCCTTTGTTACAAAAGTATCTTCATCAGATTAAAAGGCATTATCCCAATATACATCAAGTAATCAAGAGGAAAATGTCTGAATTACACTAACAGACAGGGCTGACATATTGTGGATAGATAGTTTAGATATTTTAGGTGCTGTCTATTCAGTAAGCTTCAAAAACCCTTTCCAAACTCCAGAGTTCCTTAGAGTTCTGTGAAAATACCATTAACTTGTGATGTCTACAGATGTTTCTTTTGGTTTTCATTTGCCTATTTTATTTGCTGCAGTGTTTTTATCTTAGTGTTTTGAAGAGTTCTACGTTTCATTTCTAACTGAGATATAGGGCACAATGCATTCCTGTGTAGAAGCCTGGCATGAAGCTGTTATAAATCACATATAGCACATTTAAACTTTGTTCTAGATTTTTGCACAGAGCTGAATTTCACTCTAAAATTGAATTAGAAATTAATTGTAGTGCTCTTCTCAACAGCTGCAAAACAGTGCTTTATCTCACAGGAAAACTGAAACCATAAGAAACATAATTCAGTTCAAAAGAGGTCTTAAGTGATGAAAGATCTTGTGCTGATCCTTTGCAGAAGGGTGAATTTTACTCATATATATTGTAGTAAGTTGTATTTCTGCTGCATATATGTCAGAATGAAGAAACTGTTATAAACAGAGCAGAAACAATGATAAAAACATTATCCCATTAAGATTTTTTCAAGATTTTAAATGAATTTGGTTTGACTGTTTCCACTCGCCATTTGGGTTTGCCTTCTGCAAGTATTATAGCATAGAAACTAAATGGCAAAAATGTCTGTGGAAACAGTAATTTTTGAGAGAATATTGCAGAATATTCATACACTTATAGCTAAAAGTAGCATGTAAGAGTTAAGTATCATAACTACAATTATTAAAAAGATGACAGCATAAGGAAGTGGTAGAAAGAAAGAGGAGTGTAAGGGTATATCTACAATACAGCATTATTTCAAAATATCAATATCTTATTTCGAAATAACACGTTTACACACAAAATGCATTTCAAAATAGCTTTTTGCTATTTTGAAATAGCGTGTCCACACTAATTGGATGCTGAATCACATTTAAAGCCAGCCAGAACTGGTTCCAGCAGGACATCAAGTCAGAAGTTACCTTGTAGCCAGGGCGGCCAGCAGGGCACCCTGGGAAGGGCTGGAGGCCCCCTATTTCGATAAGCATCTACAGAGTGCTTATTTCGAAATAGCAATTTCAAAATTGGTGCTGTTCCTCATGGAATGAGGTTTACCAATTTTGAAATAAGCTCTCTGCTATTTTGAATTAATTTCAAAATAGCAGTTGGCTTGTGTAGCCGCTAGGAAAGTTATTTCAAAATAATGGCTGTGTAGACATACCCTAAGGGTATGGCTACACTAGCCACCCTAGTTTGAACTAAGGTGGCTAATGTAGTCATTCAAACTTGCAAATGAAGCCCGGGATTTAAATATCCCGGGCTTCATTTGCATGTTCCCGAGCGCCACCATTTTTAAATGCCCGGTAGTTCGAACTACCTGCCCACGGCTACACGTGGCACGGGCTAGGTAGTTCGAATTAACACTCTTCATTCAAACTACCGTTACTCCTCATTGCAGGAGGAGTAATGATAGTTCGAATTAAGAGTGTTAATTTGAACTACCTAGCCCATGCCACATGTAGCCGTGGGCAAGTAGTTCGAGCTACCGGGCATGTAAAAATGGCAGCGCCCGGGAACATGCAAGTGAAGCCCGGGATATTTAAATCCTGGGCTTCATTTGCAAGTTTGAATGACAACATTAGCCACCCTAGTTCGAACTAGGGTGGCTAGTGTAGCCATACCCTAAGAGAGAAAAGAAGTAGAGTGGTAGCAAAAGAGGCAGGAAAGGAATAAAGAAAAAATATTTTATATATAAATTGCTGTGAATACCTTTGTGTGTGGGGAGGGGAGAGGTAGCAAGGAAACTTAGATTCTTGTGATTGTGATTGCCATTTGTGATTTGATTATGACCTTGAGACTTATTCAGACACCATAGTAATGAGCATCATTAAAGGAAGGTTAAATGGATCAGACAGAGAAAGTGGGTGAATTAAAACCAAGGGCATGTGGACTAGTTGTTCCACCATGAGTGCATTTGGAAATAACCAGGTGATGTTTTGAGATGCTCCTATTATACTTTGTTCTGCAGTTTTATATTTATGCCTCTTCTGCTCATTTTCAAACAAGAATAAAAAATTAAGAACCTAACTTTTTTCCCTTCTATGTCTCACTCAAATGCTCCTAGAGTATGTGCTACTATAGTGAAATATTTGCATTAGAAACTGCAACCATAAAAACACAAGTGTGTGGATGGTGTTGCCTCATGGCAGTAAGCACTTTTTTTTAAACTAGCAAATGCCAAACAAACTTCCTTCCTTTACTCATCCAACTCTAAAACACAGTAGTTAAATTAAAGTAGCAATGAAATTGGAGTAATAATCAATTTTGAGCAAAAGTATCCAATTTTTAGATATTCATAGCTTCAAAACAATGTATGGTGTATCAGACTGCATTATATGTTTGTGAAATCGGTGAAAAGCACACATAAATCCGAGACATTGTGGGATACATTTACAATGTGTTATGCAACATTCCTGCCTGAAAGGAGGTTACAAAAAATACTGTGGAGCATCATCTAGAGAAGATGTAATGGTTCTTTCCAAAGCTTTTTGTATTCTCCAATAAAGCAAGGAAAACACTGGAATAAATTGCCTAGTGAGATTGTGGAATCCCCAGCACTGGAGATATTTAAGTGCAGACTAGATAGGCATTTATCAGGGATGATCTAGCTGGTGCTTGGTCCTGCCATGAGGGCGGGAGACTAGACTTTATGACCTCTCGAGGTCCCTTCCAGTTCTAATATTCTATGATAAGGTTGTTCACAGGAATCTTGTCCAAAGCCCATCAGAGTAAATGGAGGCCTTGCCATTAACCATGATGGGCTCTGGAGAGGGGCCTAGGGTGCAGCTATTTCTCTGTGAAGACATTCAGCATGTCCATACATTCAGTGAGAAATACAGCTATAAATAAAATAATTATTTGTGTAACAGTAGTGCCCAGTTGAAATCAGGACCCTACTATGTTAGGTTCAGTACAAATTCATAGCAGGAGAGAGTTACTGCTCCCAAATTGCTTACAGTGCACATAGACAAAACCAATGAACGATGGGATGGGAAACAGGGACATGTAATGATGAAATGACTTGCTCAAGATCAGTGAGTGCCTCCTGAGCCCCAGTCCCATGCTATATCCACTGAATAATGATCTCTCTCCACTTGGCATTTTAAATTGCACACCTGGCATTTTAAAGAATCTCCTGCTATAAAGCAAAAGCCAGAGGTTAAAGTCCCAGTGAATATTGCACAGACAAGTCTCACCTTGACATCATAGAGCAAACTTCTGGCACATACAGAGTCCCAGTGGTTGCATTAAAAGTGGCCAACCACCAGACTGAGATTTGCCTACAAGAGAACTGTCCCAAGAAACACAACAGTACATAACACATACAAGTACACAGCCCATCATATATGTACACATATCAACAATACTGGTTTGCCAGAATTCTGCCACTTCAGAAGATCTTGAAAGATGAGACCAACAGCCATTTTGTGCCCTTTCTTGAAGCAAATGAAAAGTGAGAGAAACAGCAGTTACCCTTTGTTAAAAGGACTTTAGTGTATTATAATACAGGGGAAGAGCTCTCCTTTTGTTAATTTATTACTATCAGCCACTACATGTACAAACTACTCATCTGAACTGGCCAGGGAGCATTTGTTACAAGGAAAGCTTTCTGCTGAAGGAAAGGCTCTCTTTCTGCAGAAACTGCATTTCCATCCATGTTTAATGCTTCCTTCACATCCTAGAAGCCACTTCAGTGTATCTCTGACAACTGCACAAAATGTTTTCCACCTGGAATGAAATCAGCATTACTTGTGCTTTCACTGTCTTTATCATCATAGGTCGTTCCCCCCTCCCACCTCCATGGTATCTGGAATTCTCAGAATGTGAGCAACAAATCCATCACTGACTTGCACCATGTGCAGTCCCATTGATATAAATAGAATTAGTGCTCAATTTTGACCTAAAACATTTTATAACTTCAAAGGGGGTTTTACAGTAAAGTTCTCTTTCTGCTATTCACTCATTCATTCTATAGTGACGGAATTCTAGTTTGGGCCCACTTTTTCACTCTGTCTCAGGTTTGCTAATGTACCCCTCCCTTTGTAATCCAAGTGTTTCACTAATATTCCATTTTCTTATAGTAAGGAGCTGCATTATCTAGTGTTTAAAGCAAGGAACCAGGTTTTGTGTCTGTGTCTTGTATGTAATCTTAGGCAAGTCACAATGTATACGCCTTAATTTTTTCTATTCTGTATGCATTCTAGTATTATTAAACTTAATTACTTGTCACATGCTCTGAGATCCTATGGTAAAAGATACTCCAAAATGGGTTGGTGTACACTTTGTCTCAACAGGCTGCTATCCTAAAATATTTCCATAGGAATAGCCCTAGGGCACATCTACACAGCACAGTTATTTTGATATAACTGACGTTATTTCAAAATAAAAATGTGAGCATCTACACAGCAATTCCAGTATTTTGAAATAAATTCAAAATAGTCAGTTTATTCTGACTTCTGTAAACCTCGTTCCAACAGGAATAACTCCTATTCCAAAATAGCTATTTAAAAATAGCAGTAGTGTGGATATTCTATTTTGCTATTTTGAAATTGCTTCTCCCCAGGGCCATTCAAAGGAATTACTCCCCAGTGCTTCCTGGGGGGTCTAAATTGAGGCAGCACGTCCACATTAGGGAAGCCTGCCTTGGACTAATGTTGAGGCTTGCCTGTAGCGTAGACGTGCTATTTCGAATAAGCTATTTCAAAGTATTTCTTTCAGAATAGCTTATTTTAAAATAGGTGTGCAGTGTAGATGTACCCTTAGTGAGCTGGGGAAGCAATCCCTCTGCATTGCATAGTTCCAGCAGTAGAATGAGTGGTGTTTGGAGCACTATGCTTCATATTACAGCACTAGCCCTGATTACAGCAGTATACACGGTCCCTGATCAAAGCAGTAGTTAAGCCAGCTGAGCTTCAGGAGCAATTAGAGAATCAAAAGGAATACCAAGACTTTAGTAGGCAGTAAGCCAGGGTGGGAATTTATAGTTGCTAGCTTACTTGATACTGACAAGCAGAATGGACTCTGATATCATAGGACATGTCTACTGTCTATACTGCAGGAAGCCAAAAGAAGAACACTCTTCCTTTGATTTCTCGTACTCCTTGTGAAAGCAGAATTACTGACATTGACCAGAATGTCCCCCTCACTTCAAATTAGCTGACTTAACTAGATCGCTAATTCAAATCCTGGAAGATAGACAACGACAGCTTCAATATTCCTCTTGTGCCCACATAGTACATGGTAAACCAAGGTGCATCTATGATCCCTCCATATAGGCAAGACCTTAATGGAGGAAAACAAACTCCATAGTAGTTTTGATTCTATTTCAGTTAATTGAAAGAAATATACATGAAGTCTGGAGTGAGAATTCACATTTTACTTGTGCCTGTTTCATTCTCAGGAATAATATTATAGAGTTAGCCAGTTGAGATTAACATCACACTATAAATATCATTTAAAGATCTCTACTTTCATTAGCAAATATTGTGGATTTCAGTAACTTTTGTTGTGGATAAATCAACAGTGTTTTAGTCAGGGTCAAAACATGTGTGTGATCAAATTGTGGAACATCCAACAAACTAGAATTCGGCTTTTAAAGGGCTCTGTGTTCATAGTGCTACTTCATCCCAGACCTTTCAAATGCACATTTTTATTTTAATTGTTGCTTTGAAAAATTGGCTGAATAGTTTCATGTGATAATAGATGTTTTTGACTGAACTCTCAGGAAGCTTAACAATGGTGTCTGGCTAATATATAGTAGCAATTTAGCAATCTTTCCACTGTCTAGACAGACTGGGTCATAATTTCATTTCAGGATATTCTTAGCTAGAACATACATTGGATACCATATATTTCACAGATAGATATAACTTAACTATTTTTCTTAAACCACAGTGTGCACAACGGATCCATATAGTAGTATTTGTATTCAGGTTCAAGAATTTTATATTTAACTTTAAATATTTATTCGTATGTAGAAACAGCTTGATTTTATCATAGCATGAAGTCCATGAAAACAGATGGTAATAGTGCTGTGTGATTCTTTAACATTAGGCTAAGCTGAGAAGTGTGAAATGTCACTTTCCACTGGCTGCATCAGAGTTGAATAGATTTTTAGGCCACATATACTCATTGTCCAGTGCGAGCAGAGTAGGGTTACCATATTTGAACTTTCAAAAAAGAGAATACTGCTGAGAAAGAGTGTATCTGTATCAGTATCTACCAACTCCCATTGTATTAATGTGTTATAAATATTATAACATATTATTATATATTATATAGTACAGTGAAACCTTTGTTATCCGGCACTCGGTTAACTAGAAAACTTTGTTAACCGTCATTGCCCCCAGCCACAATACTGTCACATCTTCAGGTGCACAGGCCTGGTTTGGTTTACCATGATTGGCTTACCAATTTTTTATTTAAGTAGAACTAATCATCTTTAACTCAAAATAGAAATGTGAGACCAGCTGCCTCACACTACAAAATTACCAATATTAATAACTTGAATTTTACTATTACTGTCCATTGCTTTTTCCTAGATTGATGGGACCTTCAGATAACCGGAAATTTTAGATAACCGGAATGCCTTAATCCCTGAGCGTACCAGATAACACAGGTTTTACTGTATATATAACACAACACATTCATATAACGTGAGTTGGTAGATACTGATACAGATACATTCCCTCTCAGCAGTGTCCTCTTTTTTGAAATTTCAGATATGGTAACCTTGGAAAAGAGAAGTCAAGATTCTAGAAAACCAGAAGCAGAATCATTAGAACCATTCAGAAGAAATCTACAGAAAACATTCAGGCCACTTCTATTGACTGTTTAGGGTTAGAGTGGGGAACCAAAGGCCTGAGGGCTGGATGCGGCCCCTGGCTTGCTTGGACCCAACTCCTAATGCTCAAGACTTGCCCCCTAACTTTGGAGAGTCTGTGCTGGTGGTCCCTGCCATTTCCCTGCCAGGCTAGAGCACACAAAATCTAATAACCTGGGCTCCTGTAGGCTCTGGTGTATGAGGGGAATGTGGGAGGTATCTTTCTCCTTCTCACGCAGGGGCCACGTCTCACACATGTGTGGTCCCAACTGATTTTTCTGTGGGTCAGCAGTCCCCAACCCCAGAAAGGTTCCCCACCCCTAGTTTAGGGTGTGAGTAACTGGGCAGCAAATGTGGGAGTGACAGACTTGAAATGGGGGGAGATCCTTAGTAGGGGCTTTAGATCAGTAAAAAATGAACTTTTCTCTTTCCCATCCAAATACAGTAAGTGCACTCTAGAAATTCCCTCTAAATTAGTCATTCTCTCTTTCTTTCTCTGACCCTTCTTGACTTTTGTAGAGAAGTTTCTAGCCACTAGGCCTGTGCCTGAATTCAAATTATTTTGTTCTTGCAACAAAGCACTGCACAGTTCAGAGTCTAGCTAGGAATGATAAAGAGTGATCGTGTTCTTACCTACACTAAATGGATTGGTTGGTGGTGTCATGATTCCAGGGCAACTGGACTTATGTTCCCCCCCCCCCCCCCTTCCCCATCCCTCTGCCAAAGTCCACAGAGTTCCCAGTCAGGTCCCAAGTCTGCAGCCTTCATATGCCTTTGGGCAGGGAACCTTATCAAACCTCATTCTGACCAGGGTTTTTGAGACTGCACAATTCCCTACCTTTCACTGTGATATCCCCTGAAAGCCAATCTTCCTAAAAGCCAGCACCCTCACTTTACTTTCCCTCGAAAGGCTATGAACAATATATTGAAAGCAGTTACATATTAGCTCACTCCTCCTTCTAAGCAAGTACACTAATTTTTAAGGTAAAAGCATTACAGGGAAAACATGTAAAAATCAAAAACAATTGCATGCTAAAATACATGCATGCTAAAAGATTACCAAAGCTCACCCCACACTCTTATGGATCTGCAGTAGGTGAAGGTCTTTCCAACCCTTGGACAGAAAGGCCAGTCCATTTGCTGCAACTGAAAGAAGGCTGAATAGGTTTAAAATCAACCTTTATCATGCCAAAAGTATTTCCTTTGTCAATCGGTTCTGAAAAATCCAGTTTGAACCAGCATATATAAAAGGGAAATAAGAACAACCCAGAAAACTGCAGACCAGTCAGTTTAACTTCTGTACCAGGGAAGATAATGGAGCAAGTAATTAAGGAATCCATCTGCAAACATCTGGAAGAGATATCAAACCTTGTGGATAAGGGAGAAGCGGTGGATGCCATATACGTAGACTTTAGTAAGGCATTTGACACAGTAAAAGAAGGCATGACCTTCTTATCAATAAACTAGGGAAATACAACCCAGGTGGGGCTATTATAAGGTGGGTGCCTAACTGGCTGGATAATCATTCCTAAAGAGTAGTTATTAATGGTTTACAATCATGCTTTAAGGGCATAAGAAGTGGAGTTCCAGAGGGTCTGTTTTGGGACTGGTTATGTTCAATATCTTCATCAATGATTTAGATGATGGAATAGGGAGTACAATTATTAAGTTTGCAGATGATACCAAGTGGGAAGGGGTTGCAACTGCTTAGGAGAAGAGAGTCAAAATTCAAAATGATCTGGAAAAACTAGAGAAATGATCCGAGATAAACAGGATGAAATTTAAAAAGGACAAATGCAAAGTACTCCACTTAGGAAGGAACGATCAGTTTCACACATATAGAATGGGAAGTGATTATCTCGGAAGGAGTACTTCAGAAAGGGACTTAGGGATAATAGTGAACAACAAGTTAAACATGAGTCAACTGTGTGACACTGTTGCAAAAAAACCCAAACATTATTCTGGGATGCATTAACAGGAGTGCTGTGAGCAAGACACGAGAATTAATTCTTCTGCTCTGCGCTGATTAGGCCTCAGATGGAGTATTGTGTCCAGTTCTGGGCACCACATTTCAAGAAAGACATGGGGAAACTGGAGAAGGTCCAGAGAAGAGCAACAAATATAATTAAAGATCTAGAAAACATGACCTATGAGGGAAGACTGAAAGAATTGGACTTGTTTAGTTTAGAAAATAGATGACTAAGAGGGGACATGATAGCAGTTTTCAAGTATCTAAGGGTCTTACAAGGATGAGGGAGAAAAAATTGTTCTCCTTGGCCTCTGAAGATAAGACAAGAAGGCAATGGGCTTAAACTGCAGGAAAGGAGATTTAGGTTGGACATTTAGGAAAAACTTCCTAACTGTCAGGGTGGTTAAACTCTGGAATAGAGTGCTTAGGGGGTTTGTGGAATCTCCATCTCTGAGGATATTGAAGACCAGGTTAGACAGACTCCTGCCAGGGATGATCTAGACAGTGCTTGGTCCTGCTGTTAGGCTAGGAGACTGGACTCAATGATCTCTCAAGGTCCCTTCCAGTTCTAGGAGTCTATGATTCCATATACAAGCCTCCACACAGGATGGTCCTTTGTGGAGTCATTTACAGTGCAACTCCATGGCGGAGTTCTGGCAACTCTTCCCACACTCAGGAAATGTACACAATCCTTGGCTCACACAGTCAAACATTGACCATTTATATATGTAATACAATATGGCTTCCAAAGATATCGCAATGATACACTAGTTGATGAATGTGCAGTTCCTTTTACCATATGCCACTTCTATGGGATTTGTTATGTTTTAATTAAACACATAATATGAAGGAAGAAGATTGAAAATGTACTATCAGTCACCTTGATGTCAACAATACCTCTGTGAGAACTTCCACTGCCACCATCACTTCTGACAATATGATGCTGTGCACTGCTGGTGGCATGGTATACAGATTGCTGATCTAGCCTACCCCTTCCAATGAACTATACAATAAAGCCCTCTGTCTGGTTTACAATCTCATTTTAATGAACTTGACAGCATAGTTCCACAACCTACTTTGTCCTTTGCTTTGGCCAATAAAAGGTTCATGAAAGTGAAATTAATGTTAATTACATGAGGGAACTGTTAAATAACTTAGAGTATAATGTCAGTGTTCTGACTTACATTTAGAAACAAAGTGGTGAGGAATCTACTAGTCTTCATTCAGCACATTTCATTTTTGAACTGTGGTAGAAACGCTAATGAAGGCATCTTCTAGTGCTGTAAGTATTCTCTGAAGACACTGTGAAAGGTTGGTAACAAAATTGGTCACTGTTTCTGCTCTGTCTTCCACAAAAATGAAATACATTTTAAGGAGTGCCTCACATTTTGAGACACAAGCCATGATTAATGATAATAGCTGAGCTTATTCAGAGAAGAAAAAGGCTACACATCAAAGCAGGCACATGATCTCTTTTCTAAATTATAGATTGAGGTGGGAAGGCAATCGTTACCTTTAAAGGGGGCCAATAATTGTTGCCTCCTTTGTAAGGGTTAAGAGTTTCTGATTAGCTTTTGGGTCATGTATCACACTTGGAGTGCCTAAGCTTAGCTACACACTTCATTGAACTCCATCTAGCAAGCTTCATGCTTATGAAGGTGTTCCTCTTGATTGCTTTTCATCGGGGCTACAAAACGATTTGGTTGGAGGCTGACATTGATTAAGTGCAAGGGAACCATGTTTTACTGTGACAGCTGCTAGGCCTCTGTCAACAAATCAATGGATTTTCTTTTCTTTTTTCCCCCCCTTTCTTTCTTTCTTTCTTTTTTTTTTTGTCTTCTTAACTCTCCTGTTAGCATCCTGCTGTTACTAGAAATGAAAAACATCTCTATAGCTGTCTTGTGATTGACCACTTTCTGATTTGCCAATCACAGAAAATGTTTCTGTGAAAGATAACCTAACCTTTTATTCTAAAAGAAACTTTTTTCGGTTTGGATTCTTTAGAGAAACACACAGGGTGTGTGTGCTTCGTTTGCTATAAGCATGGAATGCATAAAGACAATTAGTGTGATAAAGGCTGTGCTCATTTTTACATCAGGACTGAAGCATAAATACCAGCATTTCCATGAACAGACACTATAATTAGAGTATAATTTTGAGCTCTGAAAATCAGCTGTGTGGAAGTGAGTAAAGGCATGTTGATCTTTATGATTTACAGTCAAAGTGATGGATATGCTAAAGCAGCCCCTTCAATAGCACCCTGTTGAGGCCTGGGGTGGCTCTGTAATGCTCTGCCTCGGTTTCCATTCTTTGGGACTCCTTAAATAAACTCTACACTTTGGATATTTGTCCAGTAATGCCCTTTCTTGCATGGGGTAATGTACTGATATAAAACTCAAAACACAATTTGGGATTTCTTTTGTTCCCATTGTCCCCTGGAGTCTGCTCTCTGTTACACCAGCTGCTTCTGAGTGGCGTGGGAGGCTGGGTACCAGCTCAGCCATGCCATGCGCTGCCTTAAGGGACCCTAGCAGTTTCGGGGTGCGGGGCTGGGGAGAAGGGGTTCAGATTGCCCTGCATGGGAGCAGAGGTGCAGGGGGTGAGGTAGAGGGTGTCAGACTGGGAGCCAGGACTCCTGGGTCTTGTCTCATCTCTGCCAGGCGAGTGGCTCTAGGTCTTAGGGGTATGTGATTAGAGCTGAGATGTCTGAGAGCATCCACGGGTCAGGAGAGATTATCAGATATTTCCATTTTATCTATAGAACACGAGGTTAAATAATATTAATTTTAACACAATTATTGATGAGTTTGCCTCATTAAAAGCACGCAGTGTACAAGTATAAACAAATAACTAATAGTACTGACATGGTGATATTTTATAATTATATGTATCTATATATTAATTGATTGTTTATGCAGATCTCAGAACTATAATAAACAAACATGTTGTTGTTGTTATTTATGTATTTTCCCTTTTTCTACGAAATAACTACTATGAATATATAAACATGAGGGGGTGCAAATTTTAGGGTTAAATTATATTCTTATATATTATATTCTTGCCTCTGGCACAAAATTAGCTAGTTATGGCACTGACTTCACTCTTGTATCTGATCCAGTACACTCATTGTCTCTTCATCCAGACCCCTTTGTAAAGCCTTCTGGCTTTGTTTCCAGTCTTCCTCAAGCCCTTTTCAGGCTCCCCCATCAGTGCTTCCTGGGCTTCTTTATGTCACTACCTGATCTTTTTGCTGAGCACCAACTCCCAAGGTTTCTTTCATAGTGTCTTTCTGCTTTGCCCCAGGGCAGAATTTTCAATTCCAGATAGATAGAACGTGCCTGCCTCTCTGTAGGCCTACTTGTCTTTCCCTAAGAAGCTAAATTAAGCCACTGGACCTGCAAGTCACATGTCCTTACTGCCTCTCACCACCTCGGGAGATCAGCTAATAACGTCACAGATGGGCCTAGCTCCGTGTCTGCTTTAAAGAAGCCACATACCTTGTGACAATAGGAATTATTTTTCTTTCACTCCTAATAGCAAGTATTAAAAAATAATGGTAAATCTTTTTTTTCTAAACGTTGAGCAAGTGACTGGAGGCCCAGTGCTGATCTGACTTGTAACTATATTTTCACTGGCACAAATCCACTGACCTCTGTGCCTTTCCCTTTTTGTATCTGAAAGTAGAAATGAGCCCTGAGAATCAGAAAATCAGGGTTCCATTGTTAACTTTACAATTGAGCCATTTATGACCATTGGCAAATCACTAAATCCCCATTTCAGGAAACAACTTAAAAATGTGCTTAACTTTTAGCATACACACAGTGCCAGTCCCAAGGGGTGCTGTACTGTTCATTCAGAAATGGGGATACTCATGTGCTCAAAGATAAGCAAATGCTAGCATGCTTTGCTGGATCAAGACGTAGCTGTTATGTGCCTTGGTTAATCAAATTTAAAATGTACATAATGAGATCAACTTCAGATGTATATTGGCTTGAGAACACCAGATAAAAGGCCATTGGATCATCAGGTATAAATACAAAATATGAATTAATTTTTGTAATTTTCTATCTGATCTGATGGGAACAAAATAATTAAACTACTTATGAAGATTGTCCTTCTGTGCTAAGTGATACAAACTACTTCCTCCTGTGGTATGTTATCAAATTAGCAACTGCTACTCTTTGCCAGCCATAAGAGATAAATAACATTGGGAATGAAAGAAAATGCCCATCACACTTAGGTTTCTTATTCAGCCATGTTTTGGAAAGAGCTAGCACACACCCATGCACCATGACAGCATTTCTCCAAAGCTATCATCTTGTTGTCCAGAATCTCAGGTTTAATTTTTTTTAAATAAACCTTTAGCTGTTATGGCTTAGAGAAAACCTCAGAAATATAGTTGAGTGTAACTGATATAGAGAAGAATATAACTGATATAGAGTAGGCTCTGAACAATAGTTCTGAGAGTTTAATTCAGTTTGAGGGTTTAACTCAGATGTTTGGTGACTGAAGTTTAGATGTCGAATTTGTTAACTATGCCATTCTTAAAGAAAGAAGGAGGAGGATCACAGATCTGGATTATTTGCTATGAGTAATGATTCATTTTGATTCCACAAATGGATGGCCCTTTCTGCTCCCTCCCTCCGCCCCACTCTCTATCTCCAGATCAAAGAGCCAACCTTAAAGAGCCCAGCAGAACCAAGAGACAAATGTTTAGATTTAAAGGCCAGAAGATGTCATCATCATTATTTAATCTGACCCCTTGGCTAACAAACACCAATTAATTTTACTGAACATTCAAGCCATAGACAAATTTAAAGAGCCCTACCTGTAAAGCCATGTGCACATATGATCATATTTTGAATATCTGCACAAGATACTATAAGAGGCATTTTCTTTAGGCAAATCACAGAAATTCCTAGTTAAAACAAACTATTTGATGTTGTTGTTTTATCACTCCAAAATAAGCTTTTCTGCTTTGAGTTCAAATAGACACACACACAAACACACTGTATATCTCTTACTATTCTGTTAAGAAAAGCTTCCTATTCTGAAAGAGGTATAAATTTAATTAGAGCACAGTATAATCCAAATATATTACAGTGATGTACTCACCCCATCTGCAGAAAAGATGGGCTAAAAACAATCCCTTTCTTCTCTTGCACCATGTCTTTGAGGAATACTCCCCAAGAGGCTTACACAATGGCTTAAGATTCCCAGTCATTCACTAAGTTTTAAGTGATCACCAACACACCCTTCCTCCCTCCCATCGTTTTACTTACAAGCAGAATTTCTTTCTAGTTTAAGGCTTGATCCTGTAAAGTGCTGAACATTCTGGCTCTGCTCAAACAAAACTCGTAAGGGTGTATTTAATTTTAAATGTTTCCAGTCAAAAGAACTATTCAGGTGCTCAGAGTCAAGCCTGAGCTTCAGTGCTTTCATTTTTCCGTTGACAATGTGCTTGCCTCACGGCTTTGTTTGAAATTTAAAACTTGGCATCATGAGTGAATAAAGACTTTATACATGATGGTGACTTGAGTCAAATGGCTTTAACCTTATTATGACATCTCACCACCTCATCACCTGTCACAGGACATTCCAAATGGTTAAGTGGTTTTCACCTTTGCCATAGTAAATATGGGAAAGGTGGGAGACCAGTGTTCCATGTAAGCTGAGAACTTGGGCAGCCATCCAGGAGAGATTCAGCTGATTAGCAGAGAACCCACAGCCTGCAGCATGTGTTTCTACTGGTGGTGCGCATCTGCGCATTCCTCTCTGCACGTGGATGGAAAAAATTAAAAGGGACACTGATGGAGACCTCTCAAAGTGTGAAGAAGCCCCTCACCTTAGCAACGTGGGAAGGTTAGTGTGGTCATGAAACTGCTTTGCAATCTCTAAGGTGAGATACATTGAAACAGTTCAACATAGTTCCCTATTCATCCAAAGACTACATAGTAGGCTAGGGCCAGGCAAAATACGGCCCAGGGGCTGGATCTGGCCCGCCAAGCCACCAGATCTGGCTAATGGATCAGTGAGAGAAATCAAGCAGCAGACTCCCTGCTTGCCCCATGCCCCTCTGCACAGCTGTTTCTCTTTCTCAGCTGTGAGCAGTGGGCAGGGGGAGTGATGCTTCACATGCTGCTTCCGCCCCAGCACAATCCTATTGGCCGGTTTCTGGGCAATGGAAGCTGCCTGTTTGAAGAATGGGTAGCATACAAAGCACCACTACTTCCTCCCTTCAGGCTCATAATCACCCATGCACATGGCCCCTGCAGCCTATGCGGTAGATTGGGCAGGCAAGGTAGCTACCTGAGAACCCTGCTGGGCTGCTGACCAGGAGTTACCCCGATAAATCTCCCAGCCAGAGCCTGCCTCTGGCACCCCACTCCTCTCTCTTCCAATCCTCTGCCCCCCACTCCTGCCTCCTACCCCACATAAGCCAAACCCTCTGTCCCCCTCCCAGACCTATAACCCTTCCCAGACCCTGGCACCCCAATCCCCTGCCCCAGGTCACAACCCCCTCCAGCCCTGGGTCAGATCCAAACTCCCTGTACCTCTCCTGTATCCCTGTCCCAAGTTACAACCCAAACCCTTGCACCCCAGTCCAATGCCCCAGATCAAAACTGCCTCCTTCACCCAAACTCCTTCTCAGACCCCGCCCCCGTTCCCCATTCCCTTACTTCAACCCCCCTTCAGCACCCAACCTGCATCCCAGAGCCTGCACGCACCTCCTCTATTAATATCATGGCAGAGTGTGGCCCTCGATCACTTTCCAAAATCTTGGAGTACCCCGCCCCCATCAAAAATTATTGCCCAAAAATACAGGATTAGGCCCAAAAATACAGGAGCCATACAGCCTGCCCATTTGGATGCATCTCAAAACCAAAATCCTCCACCCAGCTGCTTCCTTGTGTCCAGAATTGGGCATGAGGGAGGGACATCTTTGGTCTCTTCTCAGTGTAAAAGTCTAGATGCCCATTTGATGCTGGAACTCCCTTACTCCCAGCATTTTGGGGGAACACATGGTCACAACATGACCCACTGCTACCAAGCATTCTTGCTTAAGTTGTGACAAACACCAGAAAGAAATCTGAAAAAGCTCATCCAAAGCAACACAGAGACTCCTCAGTGTACCTACTAGTTCTATTCACCTTACAGAATTCAGTGCAGGGGTGAAAGGAGCAACCAGCCAGCAGAACTAATCAAGAACAACAAAAATATTTCCAAAACTTAAGAGATAGACAAGCCATCTAAGAGCATTCAAGAATCTCACCAAACATTCAGAAAGGGTAATTCAATTGCTGCAAATAAGCACAAAGGAAAACTAACACTATAAGGTGGAACCGAAGAGAAACACTTCCCTATTCCTTCTCCCCTTCCCCGCCTTCTGTGTGTGGTATAAGGAAAGCTGATCTGAAGACTTTTAAGATTCAAAAACCCTTATCAGGATCTCCTCCAGAGATCTGGATCTCTTCCCTCTCCCATGTCTTCCAACAATCTTGCATTACACACACACAACCCTTAAGAGAACATTGAGGTTGCTAAATTAAGATTAAACATCAGAAAACACACATGTAAATGTAACTCTGCCTATTGTGCATGCACACATCAGGATAGTTGTCTATATATGTTTTTACTATATTTTGCATTATAATTTTTTTCTACAGCTTAACGTACACATTTATAGCACAGAAGATGTTTGATTTACTTTTTCAAAGAGACACCTAGAGGATGAAATGCAAATATCACACCAGAAAAGTGGATTATTTTCCTGAGTCTCCCAAGGCAAGTCACTTAATCTGACTGGAATTTAGATACCAAATTGATAAATGGAGGTAATCGTTTTATTTACCTCAGAGGGGAGCGTGTGAGGCTTCACCTACATGATACATGTTAAAAGCAGAACAGAAGCTTTCCTGCCTCTCAGCTCTGTGAAAATCCTCATAGATTAAAGGAACATTTTGGTGGAGAATAAGAAAGATTCCTTTCAGCGGGCCTGGTAATTCACAGAAAGTTTGAAAATGGATCCTAGCTGGTTAAGAGCCATTCAAGGTACTCACTGTGCAACAAAGTGAGCCATGTGCAATGCAAGCTAATGTGCTCAGAATGTGAATTAAAAATGCGTGAAAATATCAGTAGTGTACGTTACCAGGTGCTATCTTGATGTGTTCCTAGCTCAGTCAAATCAACACAAATTTTACATTATTTGGTCACATCTCATCAATGAATGGACTTTTCTACAAGTTTTAGTTTTTTAACCACAGCTGTGTTGGCATGACAGCAGTGGCAGGGTAACATTAAAATATCTTTTTTAAAATAAAAATATAAAGAAAACATTTTGAAAACCTCTCCTTTAACTAAAAAATGGCCGATCATGTTTTCCAATAAGAGCAAAAAAGTACCAAAAAAAAAAAAGTTCATTTGGGAGCAGAGAAACCATTTTGGATAGAACCCTGGGAATTAGGATTGAAATGCCAATGAAAATGTAACTATTGCTCACAGATTTACCAGATCCCATTGTAATCTCATTTATGTTTAAGTAAATTAGAGAAAAAACCTGTTGAAGATAATGGAGTTTCATCCCTGAAAAACTCATGTGTATAAAAATAAAAATCAGACTCCCTAGGTATTGTCATTTTCAAAACACACAGAGAAAGAAGTGATAGTGGCAGCCAATCTGCATAGAAAATGGGATCGCTCACATGCTTCAAGTTAAGTGCATGTTTAAAGTGTTTGATAGGCTCAGGGTTATGTAGCTATCTTTATATTTACAGTTCATTTCAGCAACTTACATACTTGAGGACACTGTAGCACAGGGGTGGAGAAACTGCAGCCTGCAGACTACATCCAGCCCATCAGTCGTTTTAATTTAACCCATGAGCTCCAGCCAGGGAGTAGGGTCAGGAGCTTACCCCCATCTGGTGCATCAGACGAGAAGAGGGTTGGAGGCTTGCCTTGTCCTGCTCTGCCTTTGCAGTAGCTTTGCATGGCTCCCAGAAAGAGACATCCATGGGGCTCCACATGCTGCCCCCATCCCAAGTCCTAGCTCTGCAGCTCCCATTGGCTGGGAACTGCAGCCAAAAGGAACTGAAAGGGTGGTGCCTGTGGACAGGGCAGTGCATAGAGCTGCATGGCCCCGTCTCAGATTAGGAGCCAGTGGGAGGATGATCTGCTGCATCCAAGAGCTGCTTTAGGTAAGTACCACCTGAAGCCTGGACCTCTGAATCCCCTCCATGCCCCAACCCCTTCATCCTAGCCTTGAGCATCCTCCTGCGCCTTCCCCCCCACCAGCTGGAACCCTCATTGTCTTGTATGCCCCAATCTCCTGTGTTCACTGAGAGCACCCTCCAAACACCTTGGTCCCAACCCAAAGCCCACTCCTTCACCCTGAACTCTCCTTATTTCTGCTCCCTTCCCAAAGGCCACACTTCCAGCAGAGCCCTCCTCCCCTCTTTCACATCACCTCTCAATTTTGTGAGCATTCATGGCTCCCCATACAATGCCCATACAGAGATGTGGCCCTTGGACCAAAAAGTTTGCCCAACCCTGCTCACGCAGTTACAATGAAACATTTTATATTAATAAAAGTAAATTAGATGTTTACAGAAAATGCAAAGCTTTTTAAACACCGATTTAAATACTGTTTTCATTTGTATGCCTCAACTAATAACATGCTTGTCTGAGATTGACTCTAGCAATTGATTAAATCATTTATTTTTTGCTGTTGAAGAATTAACTACTTTTCAGTCATGTAAATATTTATTTTTCGTTTGAATAAAAAGCCCTCTATAACTGTGACAAAAATAGCATGGCATAGTAAATAGCTTGAATTGACCAAAACTTATTATTATCATTGTGTATATTAAATAGAAATGAGCTACGAGAAAAATCTGATCTGGATGTAGATCCAAGTTTACAGCTTGAATCTGTATTTATTTTATTGATAATCAACCAAATCTGAATGCTAAATCCATTGCTCTAAAATTTGGGGAATTTTGGATTTGGATGAGGCTTGTGGATCCCCATCTAAAGCAATGTTTGGATATGGGGGGAAACGGTGTCAGCCAATTACAGAGATAAGAAGTCTGGATTTTAATATGAATTTGAAATTATACTCTGAGCCCGTATCTAATCTAAAAGGAAAACAAATAGAGAAACTAATCCTTAGAATAGGATCTACAGTGTAACAACATATCCACTGAAATAAACATAGCAATATAACAAAAAAATTATTATTATTGTCAAGATTTCTCTCTATTTGCTGGCCAGCTATAGAGCTGGTGTGTATTGTGTTTTGTTTGTTTGTTTTGCCTTCTTTTAAAATATTTTTAAACTCTAAATTTTAATGAAAAGCGGAAGAGAATTTTTAAAAAAACTTCTTCCCCTGCTCTTTCTCACTCAAACACACACACACACATACACACCATTTCTTGACCATTTTTAGTACAAGATTGGGCATGATTAGTATTCACAGCTTTTTCAGGAACAGGTTTACTCCTATCATATCACCTCAGCTACATACCTTAGGGTACGTCTACACTACCACCCTAGTTCGAACTAGGGTGGTTAATGTAGTCAATCGAAGTTGCAAATGAAGCCCGGGATTTAAATATCCCGGGCTTCATTTGCATCTTGCCGGGCGCCGCCATTTTTAAATCCCCAGTAGTTCGGACTCCGTGCCCACGGCTACACGCGGCATGGAGTAGGTAGTTCGAATTAGGTTTTCTAATTCGAACTACCGTTACCCCTCATGGAACTAGGGTGGTAGTGTAGACATACCCTTAGTTTTACCTGAAGGGACACTACTATCTGCGAAAGAATAGGTCAGGCTTCATGCACATCTTGATATTAGCCTCTCTAATGAGTCTGCTAAGCCTGTGTAACAATTACTAAACTAGTGGGGATTTTGTGCAGGGGTTACCTTCCATCAGGACCTGAAATAAGAGCACCCATTCATTTCACGTAGAACATTCATGAGAGCTTTCGATGGCAATGATTTTTTGAGTCATAGCCAACCACAACTAAGGTCATCAAAAGGTAAAATCCCATTATCATGAAGTATCATTATCTGAGTTAGCCACACAAAGAAAAAATATTCTCAGGAATCACCCCCAAAATTCTTATCCTATTTTTGTGTATCAGTTCTGCCATGTGTGCAACATTTCCTTCCAAATCTGGTAAGTTTCTTGTATCATCAGATCAGAATCAGTAGAGAGATTCTTCCTGAATTTCCTGACAAGAGTGTACAGAAGTCTTTATACTTGTATGCATTTTTCTTCAAAATATAAATATGTAACAGTAATTGTTCAAACCAATCATATAGTCTTGCACAGACATGAATATATGCATGCACATATGTACATGCACATATCTGCACCCATTTCAAAATGCCTTATCCTTCTATTACTGTGTGTACCTATCTATCCATGAAAACTGGGTTTTGTACATGCATCTAGCATGTAGAGTTTTTTAAAATGTAAGCTCTCCTTTTCTCCCTGAATTTAAAGAAGTGATGTGGGCTATAGTTCTTGATGGTATTACATTGATATATGTTAGTGAGAAGGAACTACCATGAAAGATGATGTCTGGGATAGAATAAGTTGTTTCTTGGGCTTTTAACTTAGCATCTTGACTTTATACAAAGGCAGGTCATAATAATCATACTAAGTAGATACCAAGAGTAAATGAGCTATTACATTCACTCATAAAAGTGAAGACATTAAAAACCAGTGGCACAACAATTAGAAATAGGATTCTGAATGCCTCTTAGTATGTGTTCTGGTTTCATTTATGTCAGCAGCTCCTCATCCATTACATTTGATTTTAAGTTAAGTATAGTTCCTCTGCAAAATCCTACCTCAACGTCTCATTGTGGCACAGTGATGACCCTGGCCGTCTGACAGCTATGTTAGCAGGGCGTATGCCCTGATAGGTCTAACCATGCAACAAAGGTGTCAGACTATCCAATCCAGGGATGGGATTGCTCTTTCAGTTTTTAGAGGTCAGAGGTTAGCTAAATTTCAGGAGGTACGCACGTCTGCCCACCTAGCCAGTGGGATGGCTTGAAGTCAATGGCTAAAACAACATGAGTAAATGGGTTTTAGTCCTCTGAGTGTCACCGAAGCATTCTACAGTGGCAGAGTGGAAATTGAGCAACAAGAGGCTCACAAAAACTTCAGGTGCTAGGCCAACACAGAAAAGAACAACCCTCGCTGTGTGTACTTATAATTGTAGGTTGCTGGCGAGGGAGGAAACGTTAAACCATTTGATGGAGGAAAAGAAAAGGATAAGATGTGACATCCTCGGTGTCTGCGAAACCCGACAAAAGAAGGAGTTGGAAATCAACTGGAAGAATGGAATCGCTGTGAGGCTCGGAAAGGGAGATGGTGCTAGAAACATTGGGGGAGTCAGATTTATTGTCAGTAAGGACTGGTCTTTGAAAATTATATCATGCCAGCTAATATCATCACGTATTAGTGTGCTTCATCTTCAGATAGAGTCAAAGGCTACCCTCAAGGTCATCCAGGCCTATGCCCCCACAAGTGCAAGTGAGGACAAAGAAGTGGAAGAATTCTATCGAGAGCTCAAAAGAGCCCTTGCACAAAAGTCCACTTACACTGTTACGATAGGAGACTTTAACACCAAGTCGAACAAGGAAAAGCTGATGAAAAGTTCATAGGGAGATACGGCAGTGGTGAAAGGAATGAAAGAGGAGAAAGATTAGTAGCGATGGCAGAAATGAAAGAACTGTAAGTGGCAAACACCTGGTATAAAAAGAAGATTGCAAGAAGGTGGACATGGATCGCCCTAAATGCGAAGAGCAAGAATGAAATTGACTATATTTTAGTCAATAAAAAGCGCATCGTTCAAGACATCTCTGTGGTGCAGCCTTTCAACAATGGCAGTGACCATCGCTTGCTTAAAGCGAAGTTGATTTTCGACAAAGTGGTGGAAAAGAAGGCATTAGAGATGGCAAATAGAAAACAATGGCTGAAGACATTAGATGAAACAAAGCTGAAGAAAGCGATTTCTGGGTTTGACTGGAGCCAGACAGGAAAGTGTGATGAGGACTATAGTATCTTTGCTGACAAGATGTTGCTTAAAAGCAGCTGAAATTGAAAAGTTGAAGAAGGTGAAGGGAAGAATCTTGAAGGAAATGAAAAGCCTGCTGGAGAAGCGGAGAAACATGAAAAGGAGCTCGGATAACAACTTTGAGTACTCCATTCTGTGCAAGCTTATACAGCAAAAGCTGAAGGATGACTTTGAGAACTTCCAAAAAGAAAAACTCCTCCAAACAGCTGAATCACGCAAAAGCTTCAGGACATGCAAGCGGGAACTGAGCATAACAGCACTGAAGAACAAGGATGGAGAGACAGTAATCGACAGAGCAGGGATGGAGGAGGTCTGTAAGGACTTCTACACAGAACTATTCAAATCAAGAATCAATGTCCCTCTCCCAACGCTCCAGCAGTTAGAAGAACATGTCCCCCCAATAATCATCAGTGTAATCTGAAGCACACTATACCAGATGAAGAAGGGAAAAGCTCCAGGCAAAGATGGAATAACGTAAAAAATGATTTCTGCAGGAGGCAAAAAACTTTGGAAGGCCCTCACTTTAAGATTCAGTCGCTATCTTGAAGAAGGAAAAATACCATTAAGCTGGAAGGAGTCGAATACCATCTTGCTGCACAAGAAGAGTGATGAAGAAAATCTTAAGAATTACCGCCCTATATGCCTACTCTCTCATATTTACAAGCTCTTTACAAATGTAGTAACGAACTGACTTTCCCAGAGCCTGGATGAACAACAGCTGAGAGAGCAGGCAGGGTTTCAAAGAAATTTCAGCACGATCGACCATATATTTACCCTTAGCCAGCTCTTAGAAAGAGCAAGGGAATACAAACTTCTTCTGTGCATTGCTTTCATCAACTATGAAAAGGCCTTCGATAGCGTCAAGTACAATGCAATATTAAAAGTGCTCACAGAGCAGGGCATTAACATGCATTATATCAATTTGTTGAACAAAGTGAATATTGGATGTACAACAGATATTACTCTTCTTGAAACTCCCCTCCATATCCCAATCGAGAAAGGCGTAAAGCAAGGAGAAATGATTTCACCGAAACTGTTCACTACATTCCTCAAAATGGTTATGAACAAGATCAATTGGAGGAGTGGTGTCAACATAAATGGAGAACAATTATCCCATCTCAGATTTGCGGACGACATTGTATTAATTGCCGAAAGTACCAACCAATTGCAGAGCATGCTACAAAGACTTGACAAGAAAAGCAGTCAGGTCAGTCTGAAAATGAACCGCTGCAAAATGAAATACACGCGATCAGATGTCTTACGAAAAGCCTGAATAACGATAACAAGAGAAGAAATCAAAGAAGAAGAACAGTACATATATTTGGGCCAAGAAATTAATATGCACCAAGACCTGAACGGAGAACCCTTACGAAGGATTCGGGCACGATGGTGTGCATTCAATTCCATCAAGGACGTCCTCACACGAAAAATCAATAAGACCACACATACAAATATCTTTAATTCAACAGTGCTATCAGCCATGTTGTATGGCAGCAAAACATGGACATTGACGAAGAGAGAAGAGCAGCAACTATTGGTAGCTAAAAGGGCAATGGAGCAAGCTTTGTTGGGAATTTCCCTTCTGGATAGCATTCCAAATGGAATGATCAGAGAACGCAGCAGCGTGAAAGATATTATCGTGGAAAGCAGACATAACAAAATGTGATGGGCAGGCCACACAGCACAGCTCATGGACAATAAGTGGACTGCAATTATTGCTGAGTGGTACCCGTGAGAACAGAAAAGACCACCCGGTTGGCCTCCAAGAAGATGGGAAGATGACATTGTTAAATGTTTTGGACGAACATGAAGAAGAAAAGCAAGAATGAGAGAAGAATGGTGGAAGTGTTGTGATCGGCGTAGTCTTAACGATAGCTGAAGACTGATTGATCCAGGTGATCCAGGTGTGATAGTCCCATTGCAAAGTATGCAGAGGAGAATCCTCACCCTAGTGAATGATCAGAGTCATTTTGACTTCAAATAGAACTGAGACTTTAGCCTGGATTATTATAGATGAGTTTGAGCTGCAAGAGTTTTGATCCAAATGTCACTGTCATTCCACACTTTTCCACATTTCAGAGCATTCAGATCTGTGGTTTTCATTTAGATCCAACCCTTCCAAATTGCATTATGGGTCAAGTTTTCTGGCTAAAAAACTTGAAATGCAACTGCTGTTGTAATTTGGAAGGAATTGTTTGTGAAATTCCTCTTGCTCCAGATGGAAAAAGTATTTTTATTTATAATACTGGCTAAGTCATTAAAAACGAAAATTTAATCTCTACAGCAAAGATGCGAACTGGGTATGTGGAATTAACACAGCATAACTTTTAAATAGATTTTAAATGTACTTAAAATTGCTTTTTATATTATCAATAATACATCCCAACTCCCATAGCAGTTACTTATGTTCACAACATTAATAGCTCTGTTGTGAAGGGACTGTGTTGATTAGATATCTTTCCACTCACTATAAATTGCCATATCTATCCACTTATCACATGTTCATTGCTGTGATATATAGGAACCTACTCCTATTTTATCTATAGTGTGTGACCCGGATACATTTCTTCATTCTGGACATTTCACAAGTGTTTCAAAATATTTGGCTAATGGCAGATAGAACATCATGAAGTAAAAAACAACAGTGTCATAGAGTCTAAAGGTAAATCTTCATTGCACTATATTGTCTCTTATTCTTCATGCACCGAGGGGCCTGAAGAATCTGGCAGAACAGTACTAGACTGCACCATAAATGAAGGCAGGAGAAAGACATGAACTGTCCTGAATGAACATGACAAGTATTATTTCACAAATGGACAACCTGAAGAAATATTTGAAGACATCAGATGCACAAGGAGCTTCAATATACACAACTGGTTTGGCTATATCCAAGAAACCAAACTGATACTGATCTTGGCAGCATTATGGTAGCAATCTGTACATAAATATGAACTGTTTTGTGAGTTGTATCTAAAAGGTATTCATGGCAATAGGCTTTTCCTCAAGAGCAGGCATATGCATCTCCTGCTGTTTCAATTATATTTCCTTCAGGGGCAAAAACAATAATAATAGCCTGCACTTACACAGAGCTTTCTAGCCAACATTCTCGAGGTTTTCTTTGGTTTGTTTGGAAACAGACCAATTCTCCATCTAGCACAGTATCCTGTCTTCTGACAGTGGCCACTACCACATGTTTCAAAGGTAATGAACAGAAGTGATCCATTCCTTGTCAGAGGTTTAGGTACAACCCAGAGCATGGAGTTGTGTCCCTGGACATCTTGGGTAATAGCCATCGATGAACCTATCTTCTATGAACTTAACTAGTATACATGTACTTTTTATTCATACATATACACACATACGTTTCAACATACATAGATCATTTCCCAAACAATGCATTTAGAATGTATTTCCAAAAGCAAAAAACCTGTAAACAACTCAAAGTGTCATGCCCATGTATGACTGGAAACATACAAAGGACCCCTAAAGCGCCACCTTTTTCAGGCTCAGGAAGGAAAAAACCTCCTGTGCAAATCCAGATCAACAGGAACAGGCAGCCTTCAGCAGAACCGTTGCACCCTCACAGACTCTCGACACTGGTGATGTCAGCAGACACTCATTGTTGCAGTTTTCCCTAGACCAATGGTTCCCAAACTGCAGTTGTGGTTCATGGCCACCTTCCAAGTTGTCCGAGGGTGGAGCTGAGCAACACCCCCACCTCTTTCCCTCTCCCCGCAGCTGGTACTCCCACCTCACAATCCCCCTGCGAGGTTGGAGTACCAGCACTGGCTTCCTGCTGGACAGGGTGGGTAGCCCCGGTCCTCCCCGCTGAACCTGGCTTGCAGAGAAGCAGCGGAGCCAGAAGCAGCTCTGAGCGCTGTCGCTTCCCCTCCACCTCTTCCAGCTGGGGGAGCAGCAGGACAGTGGCATATGAATGTGCTGCCTGGAAGCTTTCCCTGCTGCTCCCATTGGCTAGAATCGGGTGAATAAGAGTGGAAGGAGGCCATACTTAGGACACAGTGCCTGCATGTGGCACAAGGCACAAAAGCAAGTACCTTTTTCCCCCTCATGCTCAAACCCTGGCTCCTGCCCCATGCTCTGCTCCCCACTGAGACCCCACACCTCCAGCCCGCTCCTGCACACCCACACCCCAGCCTAGTCCTGCACACTCCTCTTGGCCTGATACCCTACCCCCTACCCTGCTCCTGAATCTACTGTTAATCTTGCTCCCTCCCTCCTGGCCAGACACACTATTCCCAGCCTGATTCTGCACTTCACCTCCCACCCAAATCCTGCACCCCCATCTGTATCCCACTTGCTGGCAGTCCAGTCCCGCACACTGAACTCCTTTTTTTCTGTGGGCCAGTGGTCCTGCCATAAATAAAGAAAATATTTTGTGTTGGACATAAATTAATATTTTACTTTATTTAAAATGAAGATTGATAAACCAACATAAGAAAGCTAAAGTGCTTAATCTGTTTAATAATTTAAATTACACCATTCTCCATAGCTGCAGCACTAGCCAAATGGCTCAGATGTAATGATGTAATTAACGGTGAGTTTCCATTAGCAACTGGTGGTCCACGGAAAGGTTTGCATTGAGCCAGGTGGGCCACAGGCCAAAAAGTTTGAGAACAACTGCTGTAGACAATCTTCCTTTCTGCTGACAGGCTAAGTACTTGCAAGTAGGAAGTACTTGCAAGTAGGAATAAGAGATCCTCCGGAATAGGGCTTTATTTCGGAGGATCGCTCCAGTCTGGACGCTTTTTTCCGGCTTTTCCCCAAGCCGGGAAAAAAGCGGCGGCCATGTTTATTTAAATCCCGCGGGGGATATTTAAATCCCCCGCGGATTTCCCTATTCCAAAGTTCTAAATTAGCATGCCTATTCCAAAGAAGGGGCCAGTGTAGACGTTGCCTAGAACTGTCAGGGACCTTGAGAGGTCATCAAGTTTAGTCCCCTGCCCACATGGCAGGACTGAGCACCATCTAGATTAGGGGTCTCCAAACTTTTCAGCCCGAGGGCCGCATTAACTATCAAACAGCAGTTCGGGGGCCGCTTTCACGACGGGGAATTTTAGTTGCCTATTGCGCCCTCTGTCGCAGCGCGGCCGGTACTCTGACCATGCACTCCCTCCAGTGCTGAAGGGGAGGGAAAGGGGGGCCCGGGCCCACCCTCACTCACGGGCCCCAGCCCAGGGCCCTAAGGACACGGAACCAGCTGGCTCCGGTCTGGCTGATGGGGCTCCTGCCGTAACTCGTCAGCCCGCCAACTCTAACGAGTTCTGCCCTGGGCTGCTTCCTTTCCCTCCTCGTGTGACCCTCTACCTCCCCCCACCGTGGGGCAGTCACCTTTGATTCATCCGTCAGGCTGACGGTCGTATATCCAGACGCCCACCCCTCCCGCCGGGGCTGGTCCTGCCGTCTGGGTGGCCGTCGGGTCTGGACTCCTGAGAAGGGGGGGGCTTTTCCCCCGCTCTCCCCTTCCTCTGCACGCTGTCCTCCCCTCCTGCTTGCCACCGCTCACTCCTTCCCCCCCCCCCGGGCGGAAGGGGTCACCTTTTTAAAGTTCCCGCCGGGGTTCACGTTCCCCCGCACGTCGCCAGGCGGGCGTTACCACCACCGCCCATCCTGCCCCCTGATTGGCCGGCTGCCCTGTCAGTCTGGGCGGGGGAACGCCGCCCGTGCTAACCCCCGCCCCCTGCGCCGTTTGCCGCCGCGCGGCCGCTTGTCAGCGGAGCGGCCCGCTTCTCCTGCCCCGGCGCGGCGTGAGTACACACCGCACACCCCTGACAGGGCCCCCCCCCCGCGGCAAGAAGGGCCCGTTCGGCGGCGCCCCAGGGACGGGCGGGGGTCGCCTCGTCACACCGGCACGCGGAAGGCGGGGCCAGACAAAAAGGTCTCCAGGGCTGGATGAGAGGGCCTCGCGGGCCGGATGCGGCCCGCGGGCCGTAGTTTGGAGACCCCTGATCTAGATCATCACTGATAAATGTCTATCTGATCTGCTCTTAAATATCTCCAAAAAATAAGGATTCCACAACCTCCCTAGGACTATGTCTAGACTGCAAGCCTCTTTCGAAAGAGAGCGTCTAGACTGCACGTGGAACTTTCGAAAAAGCGGCTTGCTTTTTCGAAAGAAAGCACCCAGTGAGTCTGGATGCTCTCTTTCGAAGAAGCCCTATTTACATTCAAGAATGCCTTCTTTCGAAAGAGGAACTTTCGAAAGAAGGCGTTCTTCCTCGTGCAATGAGGTTTACCGCCGTCGAAAGAAAAGCCGCGTTCTTTCGATTTAATTTCAAAAGAACGCGGCTGCAGTCTAGACGCCGGTGAAGTTTTTTCGAAAAAAGGCTACTTTTTTCGAAAAAAACCCTGAGTCTGGACACAGCCTAGGCAATTTATTCCAGTGCTTAACAATCCTAACAGGAAGTCTTTCCTAATGTCTGACCTACACCTCCCTTACTGCAATTTAAACCCATTGCTTCTAGTCCTATTCTCAGAGCTTAAGGAGAATATTTTTTCTCCTTCCTCCTTGTAACACCCTTATAAGTACTTGAAAGCTATTATCATACCATCCAACCTCTTTTCCTTTGTCATATTCTGACACCACAGTTATACCCTTCTCCTACCCACTTTTCACTATCTTCCTGTGTGTGTCTTGAACCTTCCTCTGTTCTATCATCACTCCTTATCATCCTTACTCCACCCAACCCCCTAATAACTTTAGAACAAAAAATATTCTGGCACTCTCACAGGAAGGCACACCTGTTGAGGCAGTTAAAAAAAAAGCCAGATAAATGAACCAGCTAATTTAGGAGTCAAATGACAGATGGAAACTTCTGAATGTTAAAAAAAAAAATTACAGTAAAATTTTAGAAAGCACTTGACTTAAGAGCTGAAATTCCATTTCCCAAAGTGCTACAATTCTATGTTTAATTGGAAGCTAATAGTATTTGGGATCCTAAATAACATGGATGTTTTTGAAAATTGTATCTTTAGTCTGGATTTTAGGTCAGGATTTAGCTTAGTTCCCGATTTTATCTAGCCAGTCAGACCATCACATTCTGTAATTTTTTTCTATGTGCATCAGCTTTATCTTGCCATTTTAAATGTAACTAGATAATGAGGATTTGATCTATTTTTTCCCATTAGTGTATATGGCTTAGCATGCTTCTGTCTTAGGCAGAAAAATCCCACTCTGTAAGCAAGCAAATTTGTGTTGCAAATATACATTCCCTTCACATCTCTACACAACTCTATCTGCATGTATAGGTATGGAAATTATTGTACTTAAATAGAACACACACAAAATGGCATGTGCATGTAAGTACACAGCATTTGCAAAAACTGGGTCTATACATGATAGTTAACGTACAGCAGTTTAACAGTGTATTACTCTGATACTCCTACAGAATAGCAAGACACATGACATCTGCACTAAAATTAAGTGAATTCATCATGTTCAACGCTAATGCGATGAACACAGCAACACTTTCTAATAAGTGACAAATCATTATTAACTCCTTTATTATTCATTATGGTAACATTGCTCATGAGAAACTCTTTAGGTATTAATGTAAAATGATGCATTATATTCTCCTTTACTGAATGTTTTCTTAATGACGGTTTGTGCATAATAGATTGATTTTTTTTAAACTGCCTCTACTCGAGCCCACCCAGTCAACCAACATTCTTTATCTGTCTCTAGGATTTAGCCACCATTTTATAATATGTTTTCTTTACACATTAATTAAAAGATATTCCATTCCTCATAAAATATTATATTTTTACAGATCGCCAGATATCAAGCCGCTCTTGCTTTTTCCACCATCTAAACTAACCATTAGCACGTCAAATGATTCTTGCTCATCTAACATATACCCTTCATAGTATATGCTTTATGTTTGTAAAATGCATCTAAGAAAGTTGTACTTCCATTAGCCACATTTCTTAAACAAAAGCAAGTATTTTACAGACCTTTAGAATATCTTTTCTAGCCTATTTAACCAATCAAATACCAAATGGCTCAATAAAAACATCTAGTTTTTCAAACTGAGTGAGTGGGCAACAAAATGGCAAATGAAATTTAATGTGGATAAGTGTAAAGTAATGGCAATGTTTGGCAATTAGTAGTCTTGGCAATGTTTGGGTCTTGTTCCAATAAATTAAAAATCTCACCCTATGAAAAAATAAATGTCACCAATATAATCAAGTAGACTGCCCCCAGGTCAAATGACTTCCTACCAAACATGATCCAAAGGCTAACCCCATACCCTTCCCTCCAACTTTTCCCAAAATGCCTAGAAGAAAGGGAAAATATTAGGTTGTAACATAGAGATCCTTTGAAATTCTTGCCTTAAATAACAATTATGGTTAGACCCATAGGCTGCCTCTCACTAAAGATTAAATAAATTCAATAGGACTCCTGTAGGAGTCCAGGGCTGCCTGAGGGGTAATAATTTCAGGTTGCAGTCAGTGATATGCAGTGAAGCCATTCTGTAGATGGCATACAGCACAGCAGGTTTCTGTAGCGTTTCTATCTGTTCATTAAAACTGGCTGTCAGCAGAATATATTTTTGTAGTTTAGTTATATTGGGTCTTGGGTAGAAAACCAAAAGACATTTCAATTTTATCATCATGCACCTCTTCTCACTCACTCTGTACAGCTTCCACAACAACTTTCACCCACAAGGAATAGACAAGCTAACCGAGTCAGTGCAAGTTCTTTTTGGATTTTTTGAAGTTAACATTTTGGATTTTGAACGACTTTAACCAAAAAGGGCATTCAGATACTACAGCTATGGACTTAGGATAAATGCCTAGATTAGATAGAATGGCAGCCTGACAAACACATACCCAGATCCAAACACGTATGTGCTTGGAGAAATTTAGAGCTGGATCCAAACTTCAAAGCTGCAAACCCTATTAAAATGTGTGCGCGCGCACACACACACACACACACACACACGTTAATTGATTGACTCTAAAAATTACCTAAAATTGCCAGCACTGTAATGTCTAGCAAAGCTCAGAAATGAGTATGGGAATTATAATACTGGTATCTCAGAACTGAAATATGAGCTAACAGTTCCCTAAACCATCATTACATTACAGACATGGCTGAATTAAGGCAATCTAGAGAATAAGGCAATAAATCCTTGACCATGCTCTATCTGTATGTGTTCATGTTTCTCTCTCAAGTTTGGAACCAGGCCTGAATTTCGCCAAGTTCATAGGTTTTTTTTAGATCTGGGTGTGTTGCTTCTTCTTGGGAGTAGAAGCACCAGTGGGGACCCTCCTGAAGCTTGGACCTCAGGCACAGTCCATAATGCCTATATGTCTTAAAACTAACAGACTACAGAAACTTGGAACAAATCATGACTGCACTAAAGTGCCTGTCTTGTAATTTTGTCCTCCGTAAACATACTATCATCATGGTCTGTCAAATGTGGCCTGACGATTTTGCCAGAACTTAGAGAGGAACTAAGAATGTGGGTAAAAAGATTTTATAGGAGGCCTGTAATCCTGCCAGGGCTTCCTAATCTGTGGAAAATATCCCTCTCAAGTAAAGTAACTTGACTGTGTTAAGAAGTGGAGCCTAAAGATATTTTTCAAGAAAACTGACAGGCATTAACTGAAAGTCATTGTGTTCCCCTTTTTGAGTGACAGTCTGACATGTTGCTTTGGACACTGCCAGACTGAGTGCCCTTATTCTACATGCTTGCCACTGTTCTCTCAGGGCCTTCTCAGTTTGTTTGGCTCATGGCAACATAGGATATGAGATTGCAAGTTGTGCAAAGAGCTATAGTCAGGGGAGGCTTTCTTTTGGCTCACCAAATGGAGCTGTTGCCTTTGGATAACAAATGTCCCAGTTCAAGTCTCAGCTGTGGTAGTGAATAAGGTACATTTATAGAGAGTTCAGACACCATATGGGGGAATTCTGTTAATTGGACAAATCTGCTCTGGCTTCCAATGGGTAGACACAATAGCTGCCAAAGAAAGAAGTCTGAATTCTGTGAACAATGGAAAAGAGATGTTTTGTTTTTAAATCAAGTAGCTAAACCCAAGTTACAACTAAACCTTTGTATTGAAACACTAGGTTTTTTTAATACCAACCTTAGATTTACAAAGTATAAAGAGCTCTCCATTTTCAAGCTCTTGCTTAAATCTGGGACTTAATATTTGGCCCACTGGGACCACACAGACTAAGATTGCTTTTTGCGACCAGCATGCAAAGTCATTTTCAATAAACTAATTAAACTAGTTTTTCCCCCTCAATGATAGGATGCAGGCAAGGTAATTCATAGCAAAATACGTTGGTTGCAAATGTTGGTATATATTTTCCATTCAATAACTATTTGTGAATCTTTTTTTCCATTTAACTAGCTCTTGCTCATTCTTAACGAAAGATGAGTGCCAGGAACTGAAACCTAAGAATTACCGAGTAGAATGATATTATACACAGAAAAGGCTCTGCAGACAAAAGAGCCACTTTGATGTACTGTCTTCAGACAGGAGACTGAGAAATTGGGGTTTTATGTGGGCAGGGGGAGGGAGAGGATTAGTCAGTCAAGAAGCAAATTAGAGATGAAGAGCATTGCCCTCTTTATTTCCTTGCCCTTTGCCTTTGGTGCCTTTATGCATTTGTTAACCATGTCTCCTCTATAGCTACTGCAGTAAGATGACACATTATGCACAAGATACTGCCTTACAAAGAACACTACAGTAGCTACTGTTGATTTCAATTCATCAAATCCAAGTGGGACCCACTTATAAACCCGCTAGTCCTAGCTTCCCTCATACTGGAAAAAAGGGGGGGGGGGAAGAGTTGGAATAAAAAAATGAGTAGCTGTGCACCTAACAGTGCTCCAGAACAGGTTTTCAAGCTAGCAAATCAACAATTAATATTTAAAGAAGAAATAAAAGCCAGGTCAGCAGAAAACATGTTCTCAAAGTCATCATAAAGACAATTTTTATTGACTCCTTCATTTTGTCAAGCCATTTTTATAGACTTTTATTGCAGGAAACCTTTAGTTACCCACATAGGAGCATCATTTCAAAAATCTTTAAAAAATAAAATAAAATTTCAAAACGCCAATGAATATTTTATCAGTGTTCATTAAGATCTAAACCATAATGATGAGACCCATACTAGCCCAAGAAACTCATAACTGGTCCTTTGAGCCAGGAAAATGCCATAGGGGCTTTGTAAAAGTAACAGGGTTGTTTATTATTACTATAAGCGTGCTCAGGCTGAGGAGAAGTTACCACAGTCATAAAGAGAAATGTGCTGAATCCACCTCGTTCCTTTCCATCCAAAATGGTTAGGTTAAAGAAAAGAGATTCTTTCTGCTTCAATCTTTCTTTCAGCTCTCAACATATCATACGAGGTAACACCAACCCTTTTGTATCACACATTATTTTCTGTTACGGGGCAACCGAGGTTATGCAACCCAATGTGAACCAAGCGGGGGAAGGAAAAATACCACCTTGGACCACTGAAAACTAAGAATATTTGGAATAATCAACATTTAAGAAAACATAATTGTCCGGAAAAAAATCAAACACTGTTTCTTTTAAAGGTGTGTTATAAGCACTCTGTATTATCTAGGAAATTTTAAAAATGGACCACATTCTGTTTTCACAGTGGTTTAAATGCAATGTAAGTCAATCAGGTCACCAATGTAACCGAGATGAGAATCTGGCTGTAGGCCAGTGGGCTCTGTCACCAGCCTGGGAAGGATTAATGTCAGGTCCGAGTCTGTTTCAGGCCCTTCCCTGTTGGCATAATTTATGGATTAAACAGAAAAAGATCAGACATAATATAGGTTCTCTGCCCTATGTGGGCAGAAGTTCACAGAAACTTCTCTCTCACCTCTTTCAGCCCTCTCTCTCTGATTCCTTGGGAATCACATACTAATTGGGTTCCTTTTGTTCATCCATGGGACTTTCACAGGAGCCATCCTGCTCTCTGGAAGTTAAGGTCCTGAAAGTCCCATAGTAACTGTGTGCTCTCCCTGCCTCGAACAACTTCTGCAAGAGCCTTCCTGCTCCCTATAGTTCTCCAGCTCAGTGGAGCTCTTGAAAGCCTTTAAGAGGACATGCGCTCTTCAGATGATCACCTGATCCCTAACCCCACAGCTAGGGAAGCAACTAGTTAACCAGAATTTGTGCTGGGCCTAACCCCCCTTAAAAGGACCGTCCCTCCTTGTCTCTGGTCCCAAGAGTCTATATAACCTAACTGTTGCTGACAATTGACGACTAATGAATTACAATCTAGATTTGCAGGATCTTCCTGTATAATTTTTTTTAAATAATGCACACTTCCTACTGATTAAAGATTACTCAATAACAGTAAAACAGGAAGCACCTTTGAAATCTAAATCTTCACATTCTGCCTTTTTGTAAATGAGATATTTGGGGCATTTCTGTTCAGCAACTAGACACACATGGCTGGCTCATACGTTCTGACTAGGTCTCATGGGGCTCTGCAGGGGCTTGCACAAGGAGAGAGAAAGCTGAAGCATGCTCTTCCCCCCAAATCTGTGTTGCTGCAGCTGGGGGAAGGAGGAGGCAGCAGTGCAGCCCACTGAACGCCTCCTCCTCCCACCCCTGGAATGGCAGCCTCCTGCTTCTTCTTCCCTTCTGCTGAGTCCCATGTCTCAGCTCAGCAGACAACTGTGTTGGAACTCCAACAGCTGGGAAGAAAAGCAGCAGCTGTTGCGGTAGAAGGGGAGTAGTTTAGCCAGCAGCCAACTGCCCTGCTACTTACTCCCTCCTCAGGCTGCAGGGTCATATAGTGCTGCTGCCAGGGGAGCCACTGCCTCTTCTTGCTGACCGTCCCCGCCAGAGATGGCCAAGAAAACTGGTCTGGGATCATAGGCAACTTGTGCCTGTAAGGGCAAGGGGTGCAGGGAGGGCCACCTGGAGGAAAAGGGAGTGGATATGAAAGAGCAACCCATTTATCAATTAATGGCACTGCACTTCCCAGACCCACCAACAGGGAGAACAAAGGGAGAATTTGCCCGGGGCCCAATGATACAAAGGGTCCCAGGCCTTCTTTTTGTTCTCACTCATGGTGCACCTTCTCCCCCCATGCCCAGCCCTCAGTATTGCCTGGGGAATGCAGCGCGGTGCTCAGGCAGTGATCTAAAGGGTCTGAGGCTCTGGCCACAACTGTTGCCGCCTGAGGCCCCACCCCTTCCAGGAGCTCAGAGCCAGTCTCCCTGCCTCCACCTTGCCCAAGGGTCAGCTCCCTCCCAAGTCACTTATGTATACGAGTCACTTATGGGTGGCGGTCAAGTGAACCTTTTATTCTGTGTATTTAACATTTCCCTCCAAATTCCTGCACATACCCCTGGGGCTGGTGCTGCAGGGCAGTTTCTTTGCTGTGTAGATATACAGGCTTGGGCTGGAACCCAGGCTCTAGGCCCCTGCGAAGTGGGAAGTTTTTCTTTGTTGTGTAGACATACTCTAAAGCATGGGTGGCCAACCCTTTAAATGAAGAGAGCTGAAACAGCGGCAGAAAAAATGCGAAGACCCGCACCAGAATTGTTGAGTAAGAAAAAAAAAAGGACCCTTTCCCTTTAAAAACCAGGCTTTTTGGCCACATCAGCCTCTCACCGGCCAACACCATCTTGTTGTTGCTATTTTGCCATGCAGGACAGCTCTCCTGTACCAAGTGAGCACAGGGAGCTCATGGGGAGGCTTCACGGGCTGCACTTTCAGGGGTGAAGAGCCGCATGTGGCTCACGAGCTGCAGGTTGGCCACCCCTGCCCTAAGGAACAGTAGAAAAAACTCAACACCTCCCAAATAATTTATTACATTAATTCATAAGGTTCCAAGCACCCCACTTCTGCCACTAGCCTGAAACAAGAGCACTCAGATCCTGAACACAAATCTATGCCACAAAAAATTACTACACAGTAACTTGTCATGCTTTCACTGGACAAAGCCCAATTCTAGGATCTCCAGAACAGGTGAAAGCACCTGGAACACTTCAAATACACTTCAGGGGAAAGAGTACTTTTATTTATAGAGCTCAGCACTTGCAACTATTCTGGTCCATGCCAAATAATTTTCCAAACAATGTATGTGCTTCTTTTTTATTCTCAGTTACCTCAATAGCACTTAGCAATAACCGACTCAGTAAAAAAAAAAAACCCTGCAATTCAGGATTTTTAAGCTTCTATTGCACATATATTTTTGGTTATTTTGTAGCCAATATCAAAGAATTTAATACATCCATTCAAGGAATTAAATGATTTCCCTAGTTTGGGGCCATTTTCTGTTTAGTATGTATTCGAGAACTTTTTTTAAAAGTAAACGTGCTACATTTTCTAGAAAACCCCACAAACTTCTGGGAATTTTTGCTTTCAAAATTGAAAATTTCAGTCCACTATGATCAACTTTCATATTGAAATATGCAAAATTTCTGTAGTTGCAAGTTTCAGTACCCTAGTGCTATTTCATGAAAAAGATGTGGATAAAATTATGGGCGGAGACATAAGCAAAATGATTATACATGCAAGTGTGTAAGAAATGTTTTGCAAAATAATATCCCCTATTATCAAAAGAGGTTATAAACAACTTACTTTTGAGCACTATTTCACAGAATTTAATAGATCATCTACTACATAACATTTGAAAAGTGGCAGGAAGTATTATGTAGTCATATTTTAATTTAAAAGTATTTATCTTAAAATTAACATGATGCTAAATTATGTTTTCTTTGTGGAAAGACTCATAGCTGAAATGAAGTAAAACAAACTTTTGAAAAATCAAATTTTCTGCTAAAGTTTGAATTTACTTTTAATATTATTGTTCTTTAAATAGTCTTCATATTTTCTCTATGTTGCTATTTGGCTAATGCACATATTTTCAACTGTACATATGTTCTATAGATATAATCATGTAACTGCTAGTCAAGCCCTCCAGAGTTCTAATTCTAATTATACCCCTAGACTGGCAGTGTGGCAAGGGGCAGGCCCTTTAACTTTTCTATGCTTCACTATCAAAGCCCTGCTTATGATTTATGGGGCCCTACACGGCACTATTAAACTGGTTCCCCTTTGCCCAATAGCAGCCAGGGCAGCCAACAATGTTTTAGAGATGTGGTTTTATAATCCTGAGGTAGGAAAGAGAAAAGTTATTTTCTCTCTTTTTTTTTCTAAGAAAACAACAGAGAGAAAGAGAAAATACAAGAGAAAGAATGAGAGAGCAAGAAAGAGAGAGAGAGAGATTTGGAGTTGCAAACTTCCAAGTACAGCCGGTCCCCAAGTTACGAACGCATCGACTTACAACCGTTTGTATATAGGACCAACCTCCTATACAGCCGGAACCCAAGTTATGAACACATCGACTTATGACCGTTCGTATTTACGACCAACCATCTATACAGCCGGAACCTGAGTTATGAACGAAATCCGCACTTACGAACAGCACGGCCATACATAAGTGAACGTAATCCAACTTACGAATAGATCAAGTTACGACCTAGTGTTTGGTACGTAATTCATTCGTAAGTCGGGGACTGGCTGTATTTATTTTCAACTGTCATCATTTAGAATTTCAATCATTTTTATTTCGTTTTTCATGTGATATTGTTTTCTCAGGCAAGGAGAACCAAGGAGGTGTAGGTTAACTCACAAGACAACAGCTAGCTTGGCTCAGTATAGTTGGCTACAAATTATTGGGGAGCAGATAGACCCTCTTCTGGTAAAGACCAATGGGATGAAAGGGACTGGCTGGGGCTGTCCGCCCACCTTGGACTGCCCCAGTCTCTCTGAGGTTATTTTGAAATAACAATGTGAGCATCTATACAGCAATTCCATTATTTTTAAATAATTTTGAAATAATGGACTACTTATTTTGAGATCTGTAAATGTCATTCCACAAGTAATAATGCTTGTTCTGAAATAGCTATTTTGGAACAGCAGTAGTGTGGATGCTCCACTGCTGCTATTTCGAAATAGCTCATCTCTAGGGCTATTCAAAATAATTACTCCCCAGTGCTTAATGGCACTCTAAATCTAAGAAGAACATCCACATTAAGGAAGCCTGTGTCGGACTAATTCTGAGGCTTCCCTGTAGTGCAGACATGCTATTTCAGAAAAAAAAGTTCTGAAATAGCTTATTTTGAAATAAGCGTGCTGTGTAGAAATACCCAGAATGGCTAATAAAACCATGTGCTTTGCCATTGTCTTTCTAGCAGAGGAGTTGCAAGTCAAAGTCAGTAGCAGAGACAGGAGCTGTATTTTCTCTTTTTGCTGATCTTTTCTTGCCCCTTTTGTGTGTGTTTGTTTTATCATGTCTTTAGGAGATGAGATGGAATTTTAGCAACTGCAGCCATGATAGCTCCAGCCCATCTTAACTAGCTTCTCTTTTCCCAAAAGAGTTATCACCATCCTTAATACCATCTGGAGACTGTCAGCTAAATGGCAGTTACGGCTAAAAGCTCACTCCAACTGAAGAAAAAGGAACAAGGGATGTTGTTAAAATAAGAGCCTTACTTAGTACTTTACATCCTTCTTTTTTGGTACCTTATATAAATAATGACCAAGATTCTTAATGGTGCTAAGAAGGCTGAAATTTCTATATACTTAACCACATACAGCGTGGACAGTTACAAGGTCGTGATACATTTTTGACTCTTTGGGCCATTTATTCCATCTAGACTAATAACACTCTTATACCATTAACTGAGCTCCACTGGTGGTAGAAAAAATGGGAGTAGTAGTGTAGAAATGGTTGGTGTATTGAGAAATGTCCTGGTCCAAGTGAAACCAATGGGAGTTTTGCCACTGATGCCAACAAAGCCAAGATTTTACCCTGGAACTTTATCCACAGTAGTGTTCCTGACTTTGCTGCTACCAGTGGAACTTGGGAGTAGTAACAATGAATAATTTTAGCAAATATTGTTATTTCTACTTGTGTATTTTTAACCTTAACCTGTTCGCTTTTTCTAGTCTTTGCCCCTCATTGATTTGCTCATCATACAGAGCCTGACGGATGTCTGTTGACATTCTTAAAAAGTGAATATATAGCTAAGCAATTTAGAGTAGAAATATGGCAAACATTTTTAAGAGTCAAAGCAATTATTCATTGGAGCAACTTACCTAGGGTTGTGGTGGATTCTTCATCTCACCAGTAATAATGAAATCAAGATTGGTGTTTTTTTCTATAAAATCTGCTCTATGAATTTAATTGGAGAAGTTCTATGGCATGTGTTATGGGAAAGGACAGATGAGCGGTCCTTTCTGGCCTTGGAATCTATAACTATAATTGAAAAAACTCACATTGACTTCAGTGGACATTGGATCAGCCCTCTTTTGAATATAATCCTATTTATTTGGTTTAATTTTTTACCCTATCCTATTTCCATTTTCAAATTCTCACCTATTTTCTATTGTTGCTTCTTAACTGGTGACTAAGTGAAACACACTCCACATCCTATTTTCAGTCTCTTGAATGCCCAGTATCAGTTCTTGCCAAGAAATGTAGATTGTACAATATACATGCTTCTATTAGTGTATAGACTAATGGTTGGAAACCTAAGGAGGCTGGATGTGCACAAGATCCATGGGGCTGGAGTGCACAAAATCTACAAGCCTGGACCTCCCTAGGCTTTGGTGTGCAATGGCAATGAATGATTCTTACTTGTGTGCAGCCCCCAACTGATTTTTCTGTGGGCCAAAGGTCCCAGATCCAAAAAAAGTTCCTCATTCCTGGTATAGGCAGATGCACATGCACCTCTCATGGAAATATCTGACCTAAGTGCAGTGACACCAATAGAGCCTGCTCTCAAGGAGTTAAGCTTCTCCTTGTTAAATTATTGCAGTTTGGGGTTTTAAATAATTATTTGACATTTATTGTATAATAACTGAAATGATCTCTTCATTGAAAAGGAAAGTAGCTGACAATCCACATGCTTGATTATAATGTTGTACAGAAGTAGCATTTGGAGGTGGGTGTAGAGAGAGAGGTGTTTTGTTTTGTTTTGTTTTGTAATAGGTGGCAGTAAAGAGAACCGTTTGGCTGTCATGTTATCTGCCTCCAGTGTTTCAAGATTACTGGTACATTGCTTCAGGGCATTTATGTTTAAAAAGCTCAATGGAGCAAAAGACGATAAGGTGGCATACAAAGATTAATTCTGAAGTTCTCGTTAAAACCAAATACTGTAATCCTGGAAATAAGAAAAATCTCTTTTCCTTGCACATTTAGCTGTGCTCATATTTAAAATACTATGGTGACATGGTGTATCTGCAAAAAAATATTTTTAAAAACAATTCCCTTGACAGTATTGGGTTGCAATTCACATAATGTGGGCATAGTATCTGTCAAAAGTCAAAAGTTTTTTTATTGGAATTGATCAGGATATGGATTTCAGGATTAACTTAACGAAGCAAAAATACTCAGCTGTGTCCAGACTCAGGGGTTTTTTAGAAAAAAGTAGCCGTTTTTTGAAAAAACTTCACCTGCATCTAGACTACAGCCGCATTCTTTAGAAATTAAATGGAAAGAACGCAGCTTTTCTTTCAATGGCGGTAAACCTCATTTCACGAGGAAGAACGCCTTTTTTCGAAAGTGCTCTTTCGAAAAAAAGGCGTTCTTGAATTGCCAACGGGGCTTTTTAGAAAAAGAGCATCCAGACTCATTCTCTGCTTTCTTTCGAAAAAGCGGTTTTCTTTTTCGAAAGTTCCGCTTGCAGTCTAGACGCTCTTTTTTGAAAGAGGCTTTTTCGAAAGTATCTTTCGAAAAAGCCTCTTTCGAAAGAGGCTTGCAGTCTAGACATAGCCTCAGTTAAAATATTCTGAATCATGAAGGAAAGTAATATTTTTTGTTGCTTTTTCCTCCTCCAGTTCATGATTTCAGTAAATCTAGAACACCACTGCTCAGACCAGAATCTGGCCAACATTTATTTATTATTTGAAATGTCTTACTTTTTCTTATAACTATATAGATTGCAATGTAGCACTTTAGAGACTAACAAAATATAAAGATTTAACACAAACGATTCTCTCCGATGTATTCAACATTAACTATTTGAGCTAATTTTTATAATCAGAGCAACCTGCAAGAATTTCCAGTGTAAATATTTGCACATGACCATTTAAAATTTGTTTTTCATAGAGTCAATCATAGCAGTGCTTGACTGAAAGGGACCTCAAGCAAGAAGCAAGACTATATCATACATCTATATCTATGTCGTGGGGCAATCACCCCACTCGAGGGAAAAACATTAAAAACAGCCCTGAGAGAGGGTTGTCCCAGGAGCCAATCAGAGGTGAGCTAGAGTCAGTCAATCAGAACCCTGGAAGACAGTATGAAGAGACGCTGCCCAGGCTAAAATCACTCACTCCAGCTCTGGAAGGAGAAGGACATAGCTGCCTGCTAGCACAGGAACCACAGACAGAGCAGTGCTTGGGAAAGGCAGGGTGAGCTAGGGGAGCCCTGGCCCGAACATGCCCAGGCTGAAGCCCAGCAACAGGTGTCTGAGGGGTACTAGGGCTGCAGGGAGGCAGCCAGGGCAGGAGAAGGCAGCAGGTCTACACTCCCCTTGCCTATGTTGAGCTGTAATTTCAGACTGCAGTTTGCCCCTGAGGTAAGGGGCTAAATGACAACTGGCAGTAGGGTCACTGAAGCAAGGTGAGTATAGGGGGCTGGGAGTTCCCTGAGGAGGAGGACCCCAAAGTGTGAGGACACTGTGGCAGGGTTGTACCCTGATGAAAGGGTGCTACAGTCTGGGAGGTATTAACAGATAAATAGGTAACAGCAGACAAGTCATGGGCCAGAGAGGGATGCTCCAGTGCCAAACTGAGCAAATTCACAAGGAGGCAGTGCGGAAGTGAGTCGCACCATGTTACACACACACACACACCCATCTCTGGCAGCTGTTTATTTAACTTGGTCTTAAGAGGGAAAATCTTAAACTTTAAAGACAGTTAAACCCTGGAACAGGCTACCTTGAGATGCTGTGGAATCTCCATCACTGGAGGTTTTCAAGAACGGATGTGAACATGGCTGAAACAACTTCATTTAAAAATATGAGCACATAGTCCCAGAACTAACTACTAGGTACAGAGGAGCAGAAAAGGACCTACTGTCAGTACTCTAGCCCACAGGGACTAATACAGAATTCCACATAATACATTTTCAAGGGTTTTAGATTGTCTAATCATAAACATTTCCTGTTACTGAGCATCTAACATTCCCCTTGTGAAACTGTTCTTGCTGTAAGAGATCTATGAGCAGCTCCCTAACCATTTTGGTGGGGGCTCCCTAACCGTTTTGGTGGGGTGTATGTGTCCTCATGTTAAACCATAATCTCAATTGTTTTCCTCTGAAGACAATACAGTTGTATTTTAATTATATATATTTGTGCTGCTCTTCACTGTAGCAGCTCCTAACACGATTGTATGAAGACTCATATCATTGCTTGGAGTAAGTATTATACCTGTTTTACTACTGGGGAAACTGAAGCAGAGAATGACTTGCCAAAATTCACAGAAGTCAGTGACATAATAGAAAATTGAAGCCAAATCCCCAGACTCAAATCTTGTTTCCTGTCTTTCATTCCCACAGCATCCATTGAACTCTCCTTATCTCACATGCCATCCGTTCTTACAACTAAATCTATGTTACAGCAGACGTAATAAAGTTCAATATTTTAATTTCCTTCTGCACATTTGATCGTTTCAAAAGCTTAACCTAAACTTCAAAGGATTCCCTTGCAAGAGTTGCGCAATGAGAAAGCTGAAAGGAACTCATTCTCCTTCCAGGGGAGTTTGGGTGAAGCTTTGCGACTATCAATTCCTTTCGCTATACAATGAGCTGACCCCGTGGGAGCCTTTCTGAAGAGATAGCCTGCAGCTTCCATGAAGTGGCATACCTGGGTAACACCACACATAATATTTTGACCCATTAATTTAAATGCAGATATTTCTCAAAGGCTCACACTTTAAAATGATACTTTAAAATTAGAACAATGTTAATTTGAATGAAATTTAACCTGAGCAAAGAAGAGCCTGTTAGTTTAAATAGCTTTGATCTGTTCATTCCTGGCTCCATAGCAAATGTCTCCTGGTCCCCACTCTATACCCGTTAGAATCCCCTTACATAGTTACTCTCTTCTTTTTACTCCCATTAATGTTTTGCCAGCAGCTGTAGTCTAAGAGCCAAGCAGCTCCATAGGAAGCAAGAAGGTGGGTGGCCTGGCTCCTGATTCCAAAACAACTCTTGTGGAAAGAACCAGAAATGCCTGTGAAACTAGGGCAGGCACTACAGCAGAGCAGGAATCAGAACAGAAAGGTGGAGCACTTGAACGTACCCCTCCACCCCCGCTCCAAATCTTATAGCTAGACTGATTTCAAGAATTTCCCCTCTCATGTGTTTCCGATTGTTTTCCCCAGGATGTATTCGCATTTTCCCCGCACTGAAGCCTATGGCTGTATTTCCTGTCAATGACTCTGATCCTGCAATACATTTGAGATGGGCAAGCCCTTTTTCCCATAGAGCTCTACTGACTCAATCAGCAACGCAGTGAAGGATTACTGTATATTGCTAACATCTCTAGGCTGTAGTATATGAATTCTCTGTCCTCACTATAGATGACAGAAGCTCTGGACACTCAATCATGGATTTAAAAGTAGCTATTCTTCTACAAAGAAACTTTATTGCCCAATTACAGAGAGAGACTACTGAACTGGAATTAATTTAAAATTTGATGCTGTTACCCTGGGCTTGAATAAATACATTAACTTGTTAACACGCTACAAAGACAATATCCCCTGCCTTTAACATCTGTATTTTTACATCAAAAGCTTTGAATGGGACACATCCAGCCCACTTAATTAGCTTCATTAACACTGGTCCTACAATTAACATGTAACTGCCTTTTCTGTAATATATATATATATCTTGGATTCTGTTATTTCCATTCCAAGTCATTATATATATATATTAGACTATAAGTTAGTAAAATCAGCAAGTGTGATTAAGATGCAAATTTCTCCTCCTTCTCTGACAATACTAAATAAAACCAATACACTGAATCTCTTCACATCTGGCTACATTGCACCTCTTCAAAACCCAGTATTTTGCTGTTCAACTTTAGTTTCAGATTCTTTCCATAAGATACAGCTCATATCATAGCCAATCTGAATTTATTTTGGGAGCAAGAATTCAGAAGTCTATCAAATGTCTCCCTAATTCCATGAGCCAAATTCAGCTCTAGTGTAACAAATGCAACTCCTATTGACCTCAATGGGAGTTACCTCTGCTTACACCAAGGCTGAATTAGGTCTTGCATATTATTACCTATGTCTCTCTATTAATCTACTAATTTTGCTGTATTCTTTATACCCCCTCATTACTTATCACTCATAGTTCACTCACTGTAGACCTTTTCCTCTATTTATTTAATTCTTTTAGTAGTGATTGAAGTAGATTACTGGACTATAATTGCCTGGATCATTCTTATTTCCCAGAGACTGTCATTTTTGCTTTTATCCTAATCCTTTTACCCCACATATTGTAAAAAAAAATGGTCAGGTGCTTAGTAAGATGCTTAGTTCATACCTGACTGTCCTAGAATGAACATTATCCAATTGAAGCGCTTTGTGCATTTTACCATTGATCAAATATTGTCACCTGTTTCGTCTCACACAGCTTTCACTCTTTTCCAAATTTTCCAAATGTCTCTATTTTTCTTTATTTTTTTTTCAAAATAAGGAAAGAAAAGAAAAAAGGATAAAGGACAAACAAGGAAAAGAATGGAAAAGGAGGAAAAAGAAGAAAGTGAGCAGGAAGAGAAAAGGAAAGCAACATCATCATTTTCATCTGCTAGGAATTAATGAAAGGTTTCTAGTACAGCAGATTAAATCTTTTCAAATTTATCTGAGGTTCTTCGTCTCTGAAATGTTACCCACGCTTTGCCTTCTAGGTCAGCCAAGTTGCTGAGCTGAGATTCTGTCCCTGCAGGCAGTTTGCTTTTCCATCTAAACAATATAAATCACTTGGCTACAAGCATTATACTCTGAGTTGGAGTATTTCCAAGAGAATGGGATATATCCCAAAATGCAGTTGTGGGAAATAATTTTTAAGGAGGTGTCCATAATTTTAGTAGTCCTCCTGTGTTTTACCAGCCAAAGGATTGTATCCTGGGATGGTCTCAGAACATGTGAGTCATATGGCTCTAGGCAACTCATACATCCAGCAAAAATCTGCTTTGGAAAATGTGAACAAAACATCATTTTCTGCTGGATCATCCTTAATCAAGATCAATAGAAGAATTTCTGAAGTTTTGCAAGAGACCTCCCCATTGGCTAGAGTTCCCGGATATACATCAATCTTTCTTCCAGGCTTGGTGTAAACAATCTACATTGGAGAGAATGATTGGGAGCCTGGAATTCTTAACAAGTACATACATGGAGCTCTCTCCACATTGACAATAATTCAATGGTGCTCTGTGTGCATCAGGATCAAATATATCCTTCAGGAGATGGTAAGCTGCCAATAACACCATGCAGCTAGACCAGATAAAATATATTGCTGCTGCAGTGCTTGGAAGGCCAGAAACTAATCATCTGAGATCAATTAAAAGACACAAATTATTCCCTTAGCCATCCACTCTCTCCACATTAATGATATATTGTTGATTTTCATAAATGTGCTGCCCCAAAACACAGCATCACTGTATAAGAAGGGACAGAGTTTATATTTTCAAGACAGGATGGTCCGTGTTTGTCTGGGAGACAATATTATAAAGGCCATTTTATAATCAAATTGGTAAGAGGCTGAACTCTGTATTCCTGCCAGCCGGAGATGGATCAACTCCAATTCCACCTGCAATAAGGGAGGGATCTGTTCTATTACATTCTGGAGCCATGGGGCTGCCTGGCTAAAGATAAAGGCTGTAGGATAATGCTGCAAGTTGGAGAAGCACAAGCCTCCAAGTGTGATTGGGTACAGGGGCGCTAGAACAATTTGTACAGCAGGAGCGCTGAGAGCCATTGAAACAAACTGTAAACCCTGTGTACAATGGAAACCAACTCAAGCGTGGGAGGGTAGGTGCAGCACCCTACCCCAGCTCCTGGTCCTCTAGTTCCAGCAGGGGCAGATGACCGTTTTGCGGGGCCTCGGGCAGCATAATTCCACGGGGCCCCCCCTTTGCCACAGCGCATGCGCAGTGACACCATGCGCATGCGCAGTGGTGCCACGGCACATGCACGGGGCTTTCTGAAGCGTGGGCCCTGGGGCGGCCGCCCCGTTCTCCCTGCCCTATATCCGCCCCGAGTTCCAGCACCTATGACTGGGCATTGCAATTTATACTAAGCCAGTCTCAGCCATCCCCTCCCATCCTATTCCCAGGGAAATATTTTAAAACATCTACTAATTCCACTAAAATAAAACAGGAATAGTAAGAGGGAGACCTCTCAGGATCTTCTGAATTCTGGGATGCACGTTCATTTGATAATATCAATTTTTTCCCTAAAGACTAAGGGCAAAGGTTCTCCATTTGGCTGCTTTCTTACTCCCTGCGCTAAAATGGGCTCTAGGTTAATTATGACCAGATTCTTCATCCCATTGTGAATGAGTGTAACTAAATATTTCATATAGTTGGGTTGCCACCTAAAATACCAATCACCAAAGATGGCCCTATGACCATATTGGCTAATCGTCAGAATTTTTTACTTTTTTTATGTCCTGAGAAGTGTCCAAATGCATTCATTTCCAGATGTAAGTGAGTTTGGAATCTTCAGGTTTAGATACAAAACCAAGAGTATCCTCGGAATAAAACATGAACTTGTGCTCTTTTTGGCTATGCTATAGAATCATAGAACACTAGATTGGGAAGGGAGCTTGAGAAGTCATTGAGTCCAGTCCCCTGCCCTCACAGCAGCATCCAGTACTGTTTAGATCATCCCTGATAGATGTCTATCCAACCTGCTCTTAAATATCTCCAGAGATAGAGATTCCACAACCTCCTGGAACAACTTATTCCAGTGTTTAACCACCATTAGTTTTTCCTAATGTCCAACCTACACCCCCCTTGCTGCACTTTAAGCCCATTGCTTCTTGTCCTATCCTCAGAGGCCAAGGAGAACATTTTTTCTCCCTCCTCCTTGTGACACCCTTTTAGATACCTGAAGACCACTATCATGTCCCCTCTCAGTCTTCTCCTTTCCAAAGTAAACAAGCCCAATTCTTTCAGTCTTCCTTCATAGGTCACATTCTCTAGATCTTTAATCATTCTTATTGTTCTTCTCTGAGCCTTCTCCAATTTCTGCACATCTTTCTTGAAACGTGGTGCCCAGAATTGGACACAATACTCCAATTGAGGCCTAATCAGCACGTAATAGAGCAGAAGAATGACTTTTCATGTCTTGTTCATAACATTCTTATTAATGCATCCCAGAATCATGTTTGCTTTTTTTCCAACAGTTACATTGCTGACTCATATTTAGCTTGTGATTCACTATAACCCTTAGATCCCTTTCTGCAGTACAGGCAGTCCCCGAGTTACGCAGTTACGAACGGGGATTTTCTCGCCCTGGAGGACTGGAGCGGCGGGACGCCTGGTCTCGCCGCCCGCCTCCTCCGGGGCAAGAAAAGCTGCTCCCCGTCTCCCTGGTCTGCAGACCAGGGAGATGCTGAGCAAAGCGGCGGAGGACCCGGGGGCCGGACCCGCGGCGCTTCCAGATCAGCTGGAAGCGCCGCGGGTCCGGCCTCGAGTCCTCCGCCGCTTTGCTCAGCGACTCCCTGGTCTGCTGGGGGGGGACGCAGCTAGTTCCCCCCCCCCAGCAGACCAGGAGACGTGGAGCAAAGCCCGGGGCCTGTGGTAGAGCAGGTGGGGCGTTGCCGGTTGGTCCCGCAGCACCGCTCCTTGGCGCTACTGGACCAACCCGGCAGCACCCCAGCTGCTCTGCCCCAGGAGTCCTGATTCAGCCGCTGCTGATCAGTTTCAGCAGTGGCTGAATCAGGATGCCTGGGGCAGAGCAGCTGGGGTGCTGCTGGGTTGGTCCAGTAGCGCCGAGGAGCAGCCGCGCTACTGGACCAACCCAGCAGCACCCGAGCTGCTCTGCCCCAGGCGTCCCCAAGTCAGCCGCTGCTGAAACTGACCAGCAGCTGACTACAGGAAGCCCAAAGCAGAGTTGCTCTGCCCCGGGCTTCCTGGAATCAGCTGCTGATCAGTTTCAGCAGCAGCTGACTTGGGGACGCCTGGGGTTCTTAAGTTGAATCTGTATGTAAGTCGGAACTGGTGTCCAGATTCAGCCACTGTTGAAACTGATCAGTTTCAGCAGCGGCTGAATCTGGGTGCCAGTTCCGACTTACATACAGATTCAACTTAAGAACAAACCTACAGTCCCTATCTTGTACGTAACCCGGGGACTGCCTGTACTCCTTCCTAGACAGTTGCTTCCCATTCTGTATGCGTGAAATGAATTGTTCCTTCCTAAGTGGAATACTTTGCATTTGTCCTTATTAAACTTCATCCTCTTTACCTCAGATCATTTTTCTATGTGGATGTTGATCTTTATGAATAACAATAACTAACAGTTCTAGGCCTAGGTCAAAGAGCAAAGGTAAGAGGGAGCCACTGTGTCTCATATCCCTTTGAAGTGGAAATTGTTCTGAAATAATGCCATAATGAAGTAGGCTTTACCCACAAAAGTTCATGATATAATACATTTGTTAGTCTGTAAGGTGCCACTTGTTTTTTAAAATTGCAGACTAACACAGCTACCCCCTGAGACTTTTTACCCATTGAAGATGGTTTCATATAAAAGTAGTGTAATCCATTACATACACTGATTATCAATCTCAATTAAGCAAGCATGTGAAAGAGGAAACGGCAGGATACACACTCAAAGGCCTCCTCCAACATCTTAGAAGATGGTGGCAGGAGGCTCCGGGACTCCCTTGAAGCTGCAATGATGACAACAGATTGGCACCAATCAGCTGATTTTTCTCTCTCTGACTGAGGAACCCAAATTGATTGACATGAAGAATTTGGGATAGGATTTTATCAAACCTTTTTGCTTGAGCTAATATTTTGGCATCACAATTGAGGAGTGAGATTGCCCTGTAACTACCACATAGACTGGCATCACCCTTACCGGTTATGGGGATGGCTGAAATGACAACTTTCTTTGAAATACACATATCCAAATAACTTGGAAGTTCGAATCTCAGAATACATTTTATGAAATTCCTTGGCAAATCCATCTGTGCCTGTGTTTCTGTGATTGCCAGATTCAGTACTGCTAACGTCAGAGGGCTTCCAACACCCTCTTTCTTAGGGCTTGTCTGGACAGTACCACTGTCTGCGTTAGAGGATGTTTTTCCCTCTAGATTCCTACCCCCTTAGATGATAGGGGGTGTGAGTGTCCAGACTGAGGAGGGCCCCCTAGCTGGGTCTTTGGGGATCGAGAGTGTGAGGGCTTGGATCATTAACTGGGCTCTGTGGATGAGAGGGTAGAGGAACTGAGTTGTCATAGGAGTTTTTTTATTTCTCAACTGTTAGGGTTGAATTTTTCTGTGTGTGTTTGTATTGTTAGACATACTTGCTGACAAGTACTTTGAAGTATAATATCAAAATAAGTTAAACTGACAAGATTATATAGTGTTATTTTTGGCAAATAAAATGTGCAGAATTTTAAAATAGTAGGTGCAGACTTTTTAATTTTGGGGCACAGAATTATCCCAAATTTAATGTTTTGGTTGTACTATTTGCAATGGGACAATACTTTAACATGTAACTAGGGAACTTTTAGTGGACTCCAGCATGTCCATACAGGCCAATTAGTGTGCAACATGCTACCATGCACCAGAATTTAGGTTTTTTTAGTAAGGATTAAAGCATTGTATAAATAAGTCAAAGAGCTATATTGGTGTCAATTTTTTTAAAATAAAATTGAAAGTGCCCCTATCAGTAATTGAGTCAAATATAACTTACAAGTGTTTGAATTGTTCATTAATTGCTAATCGTGTTATGCATATTTTTATATCTAAATTGGTAGTGATTTTATTTTGATTCAATTTGTTTGAGTCTCAGCCAGCAGTTTGTCTGCTCTATCACATTACCACATATTTTGTTTCCTGCCCTCCCTTTTTTCAATTTTAAGAAAGAAAAATATTTTACTGAGTAATTTTTTCAATAGTTTCCTAATTTTAGCTATTTTATTTCTATTACATGTTTGCTTGATGCAGTAAAATCATTGTAATGTTTGTATTACCATATTATAAATGCTTGTATATTTTTGGCCTTATTTATTTGCATGAAAAAATTATTTACTTATCTTTTACAACCATTGATTTTTTTTTTAGCTCTGGAGAATTAGCCATATATAGGTTCACTTTGAAAATCCAGGCTTACTCGTCCATTTCCTCCTTAGGCTTGTAACAGGTGGGAGCTAAGGTAAGAAAGAAATATTCAATGTGGCAGAAGATCAATAATGAGTAGTGGCCTTGAGTAGCCCAGCTGGTGGGGATTAGCAAATATAGTGGGATAGACCTTGTGAATAGGCACATTTGTTTTGTAAGTTTACCAAGTTTTTAAGAAAAAGATGGAGAGCTTGCCTACAGGGCAAGCTTTTCCAAAGCTCCCATAGCTCTAGTTAGGAGCTGAGGGAAGAAATGGCCTTCGCTGTATTTAGGCTTCTACATGTCTTTCAGTGGGTGAACTGAGCAGAGAGCAGTTTAAAAGGTGCTTTTCCATGCAATATAAGGCTTGGAAAATAGGAAGCAATGCTAATTTGAAAGGATGGGGGTGAGAGATAAGCAATATTTATGACAAAGAAAAGCCACTAGAGGTCTCCAGGAATGTTCTGACTGCATGGGAGGATGGAGATTTAATTCAAATCCATATCAAAACGTTTTGTTGAAAGTGCAGCTGTTATGCAAGTATCCATCAAAAGCTAGTTTAAAATAGTGAAGAATCAGGGAAGTCTATGGAATGGGGGTGGCGGGAGAGGGAGGAGATAAGTCCCCTAAACCAATTCCCAAGTTTTGTAAACTCAAACTCTTCAAATTACTTCATCATTACTATGCATATTTTCAATATTTAAAAGCACATTCTCAAGCATGAGCAAGTGTTCCATTTCTCCCATGCCCACTCTCTCACAGAATTCCAAATCTATCAGCACATACGTATTCAGATAGGCAAAATGGATAACTAGATGCATGACTACCAGCTTATAAGTGCAAATACCTGCCTTCTATATGTAAATGTGGGGCATAGCATTTATTCCCATTGCAAAATAGTTGGTCTTAGACTGCAGAACTGCTAAATCCAAACCACATCAGTACATTCAGTGGAAAAAAGTCTTTGTAGAACTAAGGAATATAGCAATATCATGGGTTGTTAGTTTTTGGCAGTGGATGTTAAGTACCTTGTACATGTTTACAAGTAACATGCTTGACTTCAGACTGGGCTGCTGATTACTTGTTGTATTCATTCACTGTTTTTTAGAAATAACCAATCACTATGCACCACCATTTGAAAAGTACAGATTCATAGATTCCAAGGTAAGAAGGGATCATTGCGATGATCTGATTTCCTGTATAACACACCCCATAGAATATCTCCAAAATAATTCCTAGACATAATCTTTCAGAAAAATATCCAATCTTGGGCTTCAAAATTACCAGTGATGAAGAATCCACCACAACAGTTAGTACATTATTGCAATGGTTAGTTACTGTCACTGTTAAAAATGCATTTATTTCCAGTCTGAACTTCCCTGGCTTAAACTTCCAGTCTTTCTCTGATAGACTGAAGATTTCATTATTACATATTTGTTCCCCATGCTCATACTCAAAGGCTAATCAAGTCACTCCTGAGCCTTCTCTTTGATATGCTACATAGTGTGAATTCATTGTAAGGCATGTTTTCTAGTCCTTTAATTTTTCTTGTGGCTCTTCTCTGAACTCTCTCCGATTTATCAAGACTCTCCTTGAATAGTGAACACCAGAACTGGACAGAGTATTTCAGCACTTGGGCCAACCAAAGGCAAATAACCTCTCTATCCTTACTCAACAGTGCCCTGCTAATGCATTCATAGTCTGTATTGGCGCTTTTGTCCACAGCCGCTCACTGGGAGCCCACATTCAGGTGATTATCCGCTATGACCCACAAATGTTTCCAGGGTCATTGCTTCCCAGAATGGAACTCCCCAGCCTATCAATATGACCTACATTCTTTATTCATGGTGATATACATTTAGCCACATCAAAACACATAGGCTGTGTCTACACTGGCGCATTCTTGCGTGAAAAAGGCCACTCTTGCGGAAAAACATGCCACCTGTCTACACTGGCTGCGCGTTCTTGTGCAAGTAAACTGACATTGTACTATAGAAAATCAGGGCTTCTTGCGTGAGAACTCTGACGCTCCCTCTCAGGAAGAAGCCCTCTTGCACAAGAGCTCTTCCAGACGAGGCCAGTGTAGACAGGCAACATGAATTTCTTGCACAAGAAACCTCTATGGTTAAAATGGCCATCAGAGCTTTCTTGTGGAAGAGAGTGTCTACACTGCCATGGATGCTCTTGCGCAAAAGCACATGGCAGTGAAGACACTCTCTTGTGGAAGACTTTTTGCACAAGAACGCTTCCGCAAAAGAGTTCTTGTGCAAGAAGCTGCCAGTGTAGACGTAGCCATATTGTTTGCTTGTGCCCAGTTTGCTCTGAATCAGTAACCCATCCTGCTCTTCTTTACTACTCCCTCAACTTTTGTGCTGTCTGCAAACCTTACCAGTGAAGATTTTGTTTTCTTCAAGGTCATTGCTGAAACTGTTAAATAGAATAGGGCCAAGAACTTACACGACCACACTAGAAACACAACTGCTTGATGATAATTCCTTAATTACAGTAACAATTCTGACCTCTCAGCCAGGTTATAATCCATTAATATGTTCCATGTTAATTTTATATCATTCTATTTTTAATCAAAATGTCATGAGGTATCAAGCCAAATGCTTCAAAGCATTCTAAGTATATTACATAAACACTATCCTTATTTGTCCTCTGAAGAAGTGGGTTGTGCCCACGAAAGCTCATGATACTATCGATATATTTTGTATTAGTCTCTATGGTGCTACCATATGGACCATTGTTGTTTAAGTTTTTTTTAAGTTACAGAATAACACGGCTACCCCTTTGAGACTATTACCTTTATTAAGCAAACTTGTACTTGCATCAAAAAAGGATATCAAGTCAGTTCAACAGGATCTGCTTTCAATAAATCCATGTTGATCAACATGAATTATCTTACTATCCTTCAATAATCAAGTTCCATATCTATTGCTCCATTTTCTTCCCTGGGATTGATGTCAGAGTGACAGGCATATAGCTACTGTCATCCTATTTATCTTTTGGTATATATTGGCCCAGCATTGGCTTTCTACCTCTCTTCCAGAACTTCCCCAGACAGTGAGAATCAACATTAAAGGTCCAACAAGCTATTCCTAGGTGACTGGGCAACTCTGTTTGTCAGGGGTTGGGAATGGATGATAAAAGAGGGGTCACTTAATGATTACCTGTTCTGTTCACTCCCTATGGGGCACTTGGCATTGGCCACGGTCAGAAGACAGGACACGGTCTGACCCAGTATGGCCATTCTTATGTTCCTCAGCTAGCTCTTTTAAAAACTAATGAATGCAAGTTATCTAGATACACTGATTTACATGTGGGTAACTTTAGTTGCTGCTGTTTTATATCCTCCCAAGATACTAGCAGAATGGAATGAGTTATATTATATGACTCTCTCGTCTGTTTTACCCTCAATAAAAAACAAATATTTATTTAACGCTTCTGTTTTTTCTGTGTTATTATTTTACCATTTTAATCTAGTAATGGACCGATAGCATTGTTAGGATTATTTTTAGTCCTAAAATACTTTTTAAATCGCCTTTTTATTGTCTTTAATTCTGCTGACCATAGTTTTGTCTTTGTATCCCTCTGCTTCCCATATGCTTTTTATTAATATTATTGGTCAGGACTTTATTCTGGCTGCACAATATCAATATGATCAAGTTACCATTCATTTTTAGTTCTATGAGCAAGTCCTCTTTATCTATCAAGACAAGGCCTAACACAGAATTCTCCTGTGTTGGATGTAACAGTCTTTGAATTAGGAAATTGTCAATTATAACAAGAAGACATTCTTAGAATGTTTTAGTACAGGCAGTCCCCAGGTTACATGGACCCGACTTACATCGGATCCCTACTTACAAACGGGGTGAGGCAACCCCACACTAGCTGCTTCCTCCCAGCAGACCAGGGAGACGTGAAGCTATCGCCCCCCCCCCCCCAGCTGACCAGGGAGACGTGGAACGGCTTTTCTCAGCAGACACCTCAGTTTGAGAATAAAGGACTGAGGGAAGTGAGGTGTGGGAGAATAAAACTGAGCTCTGGAGAAATGTTTGGCTAGAGTTTCCCCTACAATATGTACCAGTTCCGACTTACATACAAATTCAACTTAAGAACAAACCTACAGTCCCTATCTTGTACGTAACCCAGGGACTGCCTGTACTGCCAGTGTAAGTCCTCCAGAATATATCATTCAAATTCAAGTCGCTCTTGGTCACACAGCTTTTTTCCCCACATATTTTAGATAGGCATATAAGGAGCCGGTCATTTTGTTCCCTGCCATGATTAGGAAATCTAGAGCAGACACCAACAAATATATCATCTGTGCTTTATCTATTAAGACACTGATCCAGAAGCATTACATCACTTTCAGGGTCACAAGCATTCTCATTCCAACTACTGGATACCTCCGATATCCCAGAAAAGCTTTGTAGTGTAGACAGAGTCTCTATGTGGGCTAGATGTCACCAGAGGGGGACAGAGTGCCATACACCAAGCAGGTATGGGTTACACAAGATCAGAGTCAGAAACTATTCCCTGCAAAACCTTGTTAGCTGCCTCTATTTATGGGCCTGGGAATTGCTCAGGAATGAAGAAATAAATGATAAAATATGAGACACTTTTGAAAGCGTCTTTCTATTCCTGAACTCAGAAGAGCCTTAGAGACCACTGATGGCAGCAACAAGAAACTTAACAGTACCAAATGGATGGAGCATCCAATGTCATGAAAAGCTATTAGAAAATTAACAGCTATTGCATGGTATTACTTAAAGCCTCCACCGGCTTCTTTTCTTTTTGCCTAAAGCTGAACAAGAATGTAAATTAATTACTGAATATCCCTAAATCCTAGATCTCAGCTCACTGAACCAAATCCTAATCCGACTGAAATCATGGCAAAGCCCCCATGGATTTAAAGGGCAAAACCTAACCTCAATTTGAGACTATCATCACTCTCCTTGGCCCACTTCTACTGATGCTACTGATTCAAAGCAAGGGCATTTTATTCCAAGTGTGGGACTTTTTAAACAATAAGTAAAACTCATTCTATTATCAGTGGAACATAGGCCTGACTGACAAATACTGAACAGGCTGTGTCTGAGACCACTTTCTGCATTGTTCCTCTATTTTTACAACTTCAAGTAATATATTATAGAATGGAAGTAAAACCTGCCACCATTATAAATATTCAGATGTTCAATAGCTTCCCTCTGACTTGTTTTCCTTCATGCCCTGACTATGGGTTATAAGCATCATATATTTTAAAGACCAGAAAGGAATTGAGGAGTTTAACCTAGGTAGTCATTAAAGTAGATAGTGTCCTTAGGTTCCAGTCACTTCTTACTTCTTAGGATGGATTAGAACTAGGTGATGCAATATAGTTGAAATTAATATCCTCAGTAAAATTCTTGCTACTGTGTTACAATGAGAGATTAATAGTGTCTTCATTCTGCCTAGGCATCGATATTGGGGAGAAAAAATGGCCAGGATTGTGTTCATTTTAACCAACAACCCTGATAAAATTATTTATAAAATGCGCTCTTTGACATGAAAAAGGATACGACTGTTTAATTTCAGTATGGTTATGGTTTGGGCTTTCTGATTTTGGTTTATATTCTCATAAAAAACTGCTGTAGGACTGGAGGCCTACATGCTATTGTAAATTTCTACCCAAAATTTGCACATTTAATCAGCTCAGAAAGGACTCATAATTTGTAAATCTTGCACAAGGACCTCTTGTTGTGCTTATGGCTTGGCAATGATGTATCTGTTTGGTTCAAACCCCAGCACTAGTGACATTATAATTATCACCTGCAGATGCCTACTGGGGTTACACTCCAAGATGTAGAGACTGTACTCTAGATAATACCTTCTGAATGTATTTTAACTTTCAACCTTAAAGCAACTTTTAACTGTAGGAAACCAATTGCTCCATACTCCTCCCGCTAGCAGAGGAAAATGTAGATAAAAAGGGCAAATGTTTTCTCAGAAAAGTCATCTGTCTAGTTGATGAGGCATTACAGAGTTGAACCCTTATGCAGGGCCTAACAAACCCAAGGATTCCTCTTACCTGGGTTATAAGGGTTCCTTAACTTAAGGGACTAGTTAAGCCCAGTTTTCACCTGTTTTGCAACGCTGCAGCAGCATAAGAATCAGGATCTACCTGTCTCTCACTCCCATTCATTTGTTATAAAAATAATCAAAATGTTACAATGTCATAACTAGAACTTGGTTGCTGGATAAATTATGAAGGAATGGCAGAAGATTCCCTTCTTTAAATGGAACTATATTAGATTATTAGAAAAAGTGCTAAGAAAAGGTATTAAAACTATGACTAGCAAGTGGATTTGTAGTCAAGAATGTGACACAATTGAAAGAATTCTTCTTTATGAAAGTTTCACTTCAAGAACAATGTTGCATCAATCCTCTTTCACATTCATAACAATGACAAAATATCCTTATGTGTTGTCTCATGTAATATTTTCTAAATGGCATAATAAAAGCTGTCATATGCTCCCTCTGTGTACTAACAGAAAAGTGCAATCCTTTGTTCTGTGTGTGGCTGCATTTGCACATTATAGAACTATGAAATATTTACAAAGGGAAGGTTAAATCAATACAGCTTTAAAATTTACACTCCAGTCTGCTGGGACTTATATCATCTTGATTTAATGAAGTACAAGAAGTGATGTTGACATACAGAAAAAAATATTTAGTTTCCCTTTTATTGTACCTACAGAAAGTATTAAAGTAGAATTTGCTGGTGACTCATGCAGTAATTAATTATTACACCTTTTATGCTTCAGCTATTATTTGAGTCATCTCATATGGCAAAGAGAGAAACCATGTTTTTTTTTTAAGAGATGAAGAAATGAGGGCATTACATAGTGAAGAAACATATTTGTTTAATTTGCCTTGGTTAATAGTGGATTTAACAAATAAACATTCTATGTCCTAAATAAAGAAATGCATTTAATGCATTTTCTAGAGACACGGAAAGAAAAAAAAATCAGGATATATCAAGAGGTTGAAGTCTATAATTAAGGGAATATATAAATATGAATATATAGTCTTATCTTGTTACTTGGGTATTTATGCTCATAAATCTCATTAGCATAAATTAGAGCTACTCACAAATTTCATATCAATTCCACAGCAGGATAAGAATATGCTATTGCTATTCATTAAACTCTCACTTCACCCATGCAAGAATGTCTAACTTTCTGCTCTAATCTTGAATACATCTGGGTGAAATATTCATAGCAAATAATTTATGTGATAAATTTAGAGAGGGGAGGGGAACATGTTCTGTTTATGAATTGTCTGCAAAAAGACTTTGAATTTTTTTTAACTAAATGGGATACATTATCCAGACCTGTTTGAACATTTTATGCAAACATATTTCAGCCTGTGCATTGTTCACCAGCCAGTCTCTAAGAATTTCACTATTTGCTCTTTGATATTCATTATTCATGGAGTATGATTGTCTGCTGAGTCATATTTCTGCTTCTCAATTAAATTAATAAAACTTTAACAAACTGGAGAAAGAATATCAAAGAGACTTTGACATGGTTGTGTAAACTCTTAATTGTTTTTCAAGCATTTTCTTGGTACCTACTATTGCAGGGACCTGCGGTCTAATTTAAAAAAAATTGTTGATTCCTTAGATGTACGCACAAATGGAAGAAATTTAAAAAATGTATCTATTTTTTTAAAATTTTAGAGTGAAGAATTTCCCTTATTGTCACCTATTAGGTTCTCATTGAGGATACAACTTGATAGTAGCAAACCTTAAAATTTCAGAGATTTGTTTCAGCTTATATGGAGAAAGATTCACACTCTGGATGCTGATGGTTTCCACAAGTGGCACCCACACTATGCGCCTGCCCTCAAAGGTAAGAACATTAACACAAAAGTTTGGAAATGCCAGACCTAAGGTAGTCTGTAAACTTTAATTTGCCCCATTGTGTATATGAATTATGGTATAGTCTTCTAATACATGATCACATTCTATATGTTTCCACAGGATTCTGGCCTTATTCAGTGTGCTCTGGGGATGAATCACAGCTGTGTAGTTCAGGAGGCCATTGTCCATAGAACCTCTGCTTCATTTGTTTCACAATTTGGAAGATGTGCAGTACATGAGGCAGGGAGAGAAAGGATGGGCTCTGGATTAAGGCAGTTGAATGTTCCCCTGGGGAATTTCATTCTAACCCTGCCTCTGAAACAAATTCCCTGTGTAGTGCTGGACGAGTCGCATAAGCCAAAAGTTTCAGTAAGTGTGTTTGTTCTTCACTTTCTTGGTGTCCACTGAGATACATCACAGGGCTCATGATTTGCCACAGTGATGAGCATTCACCGCAGCAAGTGAAGTCCATGAAAGTTCTGTCCGTGTCATATAAAATACTAAGTGCTCTGAAAAAAATCAAACCTTTCTAATTGGACATCAAAAATTAGTTGAAACTATTGACAATTCAAGCTTTAATTTCTGTACCTCAGTTCCCCTCATGTGACATGAGAAGAATAATATCCCCTCACCTGGCATTGTACAAACATTAATGAATTTAAGATAATATTTGAGAACACTTAGCAAAGTCCATGAGAAAACTCATTCTGTACTCTATGCAGGTTTTGGGCATGAGTCAGTAAGTGGTACACATGACCACAAACTGAATGGTGAGGACAAAGAGGCAGTGGGGCCAATTGACTCACCAAGCCCCAGCACAAAGCGGGGGAGGGCTGGCTCCACACCCCTGGAAGGGGCGGGGCCTCAGGCAGTAGGGGTAGTTCACCCTCAAGCAGCCAGCAGCTCTATCCAGACCACACTGTGCCTACCCCAGGCAGCCCTGAGCCCTGCCCAGAGTGTGCAGCATGGTATTCTGGCAGTACTAGCAGCTTGGAGCCCCAGGCCCTTTTGAATGGCCAGGCCTTTAGGCAGTTGCCCCCTCCCCCCCATCAGTGGGCCTGCAAAGAGGATCTTGATTAGCTACCTATTCCGTGAATACCATTCATCCTGTGCACTGAACAAGGAATGGATCCTGTAGAAATAATAGTATGTAAACATATAATTAAAGACAGTGTTACAGGCAAAAGGGTGTTGAATTTATGTTGCATGGACATCCTTATTTCTGGCATTTCCTAACTTTAGAGTGTTTGACTTTGCTACTTAACTTTCTTATAACATAGTTATTTTGGAAATGACAATATAAAAGCTGTCAAAACTCATGCTACTAAAAGCTCAGAAAAATTCAAAGTGCCTTTACTGCAGGAGGCAGTGGATTTTCTGAAACTCTAATAGACTTTCAGAATGAGATCAATGAGTCATGATGATTTCATTCAGACTGGGGTTGCTCTTTGTTCTGTTTCTTAAATTCTTTGTTATACATTCTGTCTCAAGAAAAATAGCCAAAGTCTAAGTCTGTGTGTGGGCTATTGCTGAGCGCATAATAGCTGCTGCATTTTCTTATACAACATCTGCAGTAATTTTGTACTTTAAAGTGCTTTAGGATACTTTCAATATGAAAGGTGCTAAGTGAAGTTGTTCTGGAAATAGTTATTGAAGTGGCCATTCATTTCTGGCAACCCTGTCTAAAAGCTTAGGTTAAACATGAACATGAATTTGATGAATTCATCATACTGACTTGAACATATCACAAAACTTCCATAAGGGTCAGCAGAATTTGCAATGATTAGTTTCTGAGAAATGAATAGCAGGGATGTTGCAGGGCAGGAATAAATTATTGTTGGTTAAGCTGCATGAAAAGCCTAATGGTATCATGAATTATTCTCAGTCCCTTGAAATCCATGGGTACATATACTCATCAAGTGGACAAAGAGGTGGGCGTCACCTGCATCTGCAGCATGGATCTCCTTCTTCTTCCCAAACTGTAGCAACTCCAGTTTCAGGTGGGAAGAGAAGGATGCACAGAACTGGCCACGCATGTGGGAGTAGATACTATACTCTGTTCCAGGCCTCCCTGGAGCAAGCAGATGAATCAGCAAGGACTTCCATTGGAGGATTGCCAATATTGCCTTTCTGAGAGCCCTCTGTTTCTTCCAATCAATACAGGAAGCCAGGCGGAGGGAAAGGTTCTAGAGAAAAGCTCTACAGTGAAAAGAGTGGCAGAACAGGTTAGGAATAATCTCTCTCTCTCTATAAAAAAAAAAACTTGTCCTCTGGGATGACAGAGTGACATCAGTACGGCACCAAGTCCCACAGGAAAATGTTTTGTCCCATTGTCCCTCCACCCTTGGAAACTGGTAGATCCTGCTCTTGGCTGCTTCTGAACTTCTGCCCCCCAAATCCTGCACCCAGGGGCCCTCTCCCAGGCAGCCCCTCACCCTGGTGGTAAGGCTCCACCAGCACGTCTGCTCACAGGCAGTCTCTTCAGCACTGTCACCCACTGCGTTTGCTTCAAGTCGAGCACCAGTGAGAGCTTGTCCCAGCCCTGCACGTCCATGCTCATGGCCAAGTGGAGCAAGTGATCCACCTGCGCCCTGACGTCAGCCAGGATCATGCCTCAGAGTGGGGAGGGTGTCAGGCCTTCCAGCACCTGCACTCTGCTCAGCGTCATGGTGGCGGGGCTCGCTCTGCAGCCTCCTGCCAAGTGCCAAAACATTGAGTGGCCACTGTGGCCTGGCCTGGCCTAGCCCCTCTGGGACAGACACTGAACCTGCCCATCCCTCCGCGCTGTGGGGAAGGGCCACTTGGTGCAGGGCTCTTGCTTGGGCTCCCCTCTCCCAGCCAGGTACAGGGAGCAGGGCCCCTCTGGGTGAGGGTAATGGGACTCCTCATCATAGGCATAGTGAGAAAGGGGGACACGCAGCAAAAAGAGGAGCAGAAATTAGCAGCAGACAGGAAGTGGGGGACACAGGGACCTGGGGGAAGCAGAGATGCTCCAGATAGCTAGCTCAGAGAACAGGGCCCCTCTCTGGTGCAGGTGATCCTGGGTTCCCCCTTCTGTCATGATGTATTTCATCTCTCTTTATATATATATAAAAAAATCCTGCTACCCCTCCACTGTGCAGTCTCCCCCCTTCTTCTTCCCAGTGCTCTGGGGAGCCAGGGCTCCTGTGCCACAGTCTCAGCCTGGTGGCCGGGGGAGAGCTGGGGGCTGGCGTGGCCAGAAGGAGAGCCAGGATTGCCTACCCTCAGAGAGAGAGGGGTTGGCAAGTGTAGCGGGCACCTCCCCTATTACTGTTTATTATTATTTTCTTAGCTTTCATTAACATTAACTTCTAACTCACAATTCTTTTAAAGGTGCCATAAAAACACATTATATGCTAATTTTTGTTTGGTTGAGTATAATAGGTAAAAACTGTTTGGGAAAGTGTTAATTGGGTATGTTTGGAGGCAACAGTAAAGTTTTGGACTGAGTTGCACCATAGACTGAGTAAGTAAGTATCCAACATACCAGTGCTTAATAATGCCCTGACAGAGAGGTGGGATTTAATTTCAGTTGTCACACAGTACTGACAAAGCTCAACAATGACAATCTTTTGAGATTTCACACCTGTTCTGTTTGTATTTTAAATTACAATAAAGGTTTTTCAGACAGACTGTGTGTTGCTTACTGTCTGTGAAACACATAACCCTCAGATGGGAGCGATCAGTCAGAGATTTGCCCATTCTGCAATATCCACTAAAGTTTGATTTCAAGGGCTGATAATTCAGCCGCTGTTACTTTCTCATCTGTTGTTAATACATCCAGTGCCACTGAGGAAACTGTTTTGCAAAGTAACAATTGTAAACAGTAAGACTTTAACAACATCAAGCAATTGCCCTTTAGCCCTTCTCCACAAACAGTACTGTGTGTTTGTGCACTAAACATTGGCATTAAACACAGTTGTTCTAATGGTGCCCATGTCAGATCCAATTGGTGCCTGAATCAAAACCAGTTGGTGCCAACTGTGATGAGGGTTTTCATAACTGGGACAACATCTCAGGGGGACTGGCTGGATGTCATCAAATGATTCCTCCAAGGCCAAGGGGCAGCATTTCTTTCGTAAACACTCTATAACACTAATGGCCCCGTCCAGATTTGACTCAGTGGCCTAGACGCAAAAGCTCCATATACTGAGTCACCCATGAGCTATCAGCTTCTTATCAACTGATTGTTAAAAATAATCAGATTTTGTGGTCAGTAAACAGTAGTGGCAAGGTCGGAGTAAGCTAAAGAGATCGTAAAGTTTTCCAAATGACTTGCTCAAGTAAATTAAAACTAGTACTGATAATCTACACTAGTCAGACATCGTACTGACCATTTTCTTATGTGCAAAGCTAAAATAGAATTTTGTCCAGTCAAGTGTCCTGTATACATTTCTGCAGTATGATTGACTGTAGTCAGTCATTTTCACTCCTCTCATATAATAGCACATATTCTATTGGGTTTTCATTTGGCAATTGTCGTGGCATCTGAGTGCTATACAAAAGACTGATAATGACTTAATTTAGGTCGTTTAGTGCCCAGTCCTAATCCCATTGAACTTAATGGAAACAGCCTTAGCAACACAAGACATTATTAGAAGCATGGTTAATAAAAAGAAATATTCAGTACAACAGAAATCATAGATAAGCAGTCAAGTGATAAAGCTATATCAATGGATTAGAATTTTGCTGTGGGATAGAGGCTTCCTGCTGCTACATAAAGTCTGATGCAAAGCTGAGATCTTTGTTTTCAAAGCAGGCAACATTGTTCCAGTGACAATATTATATCACAATGACTTCATTTCTTTCATTCTAAATGACCAATGTACTGTAGATATAATTTACTAGCAGAAGTAGCTGGTGTTGCTTGGGTTTTTAAGTAAAGTAATGGGTTCTGGGGTTTGTTTAGAAAATAAAAGGGAAGTGTACTTGCTTTATTTGAACGATTGTATTGTTCAAAAATGAAGGAAAGAAGTAGTCTGTATGAATAAAAGAAGGAAAGTGATTCAAACACTAGCCAGAGGCTGGTTGATAGAAAATATTTACAGTTTTTCTGGCTTGATTAAAAAGAGGGCGGGAGTAAAAAAGTAATGGTTGAGGCTTAGGGGTGGGGCTGCAGGAATCGGTGCAGGGGTGGGAGGCTCAGGGTAGAGGTGAGGGTGCACACATGAGGGCAGGGGACTGGAAGGGATATAAGGCAGGGGATGGAGGGTGCTGGAATGAGGGCAGAGGGTGGGGGAATGAGGGCATAGGGATTGGTGTGGGTGGGCTCAGGGCAGGGGCTGCAGGTGCAGAAGTCAGGACAGAGGTTTGGGGGGGAGGGTCCCAGCATTAGAGAAGGTGGTGGAGACTCACGGTTGGGGTGGATGTGCAGGAATGAGGGCAGAGGGGTTGGGGATTAGGGCAGAGGGAGGAGAGTGAAGGAGTCAGGGCAGGAGGGCTCAGAGCAGGGGGGCTGATAGGCCGGGAGGGGGGAGCTTAACGGAGCCACCTGTGGTTGCATGACAAGCAAGAAAAGGAATGATAACCCAAATGAAAAATATAGACTGAGGGTGCAGCCAACATAGAGTCCCTTGAAAATCAGTGTGACAGGATCAAATCCACAATAAGTAAAAGAACAAAAAAAAAAAAAACTTATTTTTTTTCAACCAAACCACATAAAACAATGATGAGAAGCTGTGCTTGGCATTGTAAATGCCAAGTTTCCTGCCAAACAAACATCAATGCAGAAAGTGAACACCAGCATTCTGTCCACCCTTCACTACTGTGCTTACTGTAGCACGGGGGGATAGTCCCTCAGGTCATATGCACAGATGAATGAACAGGCCACAACCAATTACTGGAAACTATCATTGGAATAAATCATTGTGATTTGCATTAGAAACCAAACTATAAAGTTATAAGAGCAAATTAGTAATCTTTTGTAACTTGCCCTACAGACAATTCCATGACATACAACTTAATGGAATACTTACTTATATCTTTTATATAAAATACAACTATTTGTTACTCTTATGCACCTGCAAAATAATCCTTTCTTTTTAAACATACCTGTCCCAAGAAGTACTGTTGGAAGCAGTGGAGTAGGAGCACTGGGAATTCAATGGGACATTGGTGCAGCAAGGGTAACCTTTATCAGAAAGCCAGAGTGAAATCATAGCCCTATTGGAAAAAATGGCACCAGAATTTAATTCCAGGTGCACAGTATAGAGACACTCCCCTGTCTAATGGCACTTTGGCACAATCAGTTCTTACCTGCACCATTGATTATAATAACTGTGCATTTGTGCACACAGAGTCTGAATTTCAGACAGCCCTACTCTTGTCTGTCTTCTTTTCTTCCCTACACCAAGAACTAACTTTACTGGGAGTTGCAAGCACTCAGCATGCACCAGGATCAGGCCCTGAAATTACTTTTAATTAAATGAATAAATCAGTAAATAACATTGTGGCATGACTATGACTCATCAAATAGCTAATGCTATTTTTCTAGCTCTTTTATAATGTCAGCTCATCATTCAAGGCAGGATAAAAGTAAAATTGCAGAAACTCATACTGTTTGCATCATGCAGAACAATTCAAAGAAAATAATTCTATGTGCTTCTCAAAAGTCTCTATGATTGACACAATTTAGTAATAGTAAAGGGGGGGGTCACATTTTTTAAAATGCAGATGAATTCTGTTTAGCATTCTTTTTATTTTTTAATCTATTCATACCACAAAAGGATAAAACCCCCACAAGAACTACAAAAGAATGTAAAAATATATTTAGAAAAGTAAAGCACCCTAGTGAGTACCCTGTAATGCTGTTCCATCAAATTAATGCAAAAGCACCCCATCGATCAGAACGATTTCCACACTGTAGACTAAAAATATTCTACAAGTAAGCCTGACATTTGGTCAACTGTGACAAGGAAGAAAAGTCTGCCGGGCCATGACTTCTCTAGGAAAAGAAAAGCGATTACCCTGCATGTAAGCAAAACAGAAATTGAGGCTGTCAGGGATTCAGATCAGTAAAAAATAGCCTGTGAGGTTGCTGGTCCAAAAGAATTTCATGGACCTCCAGAGCCCCTCTACTGTCATGAGGAATCCTATTACTTCAGAGGAAGACTATATGTGGCTGCTACAGAATTGTATATTAAACATTAGTTCCATTGACTTCACCTTTGGTCTCTTTTCAGCATGAGCTTGCCATACACAATATACATCAACCTTTAGGTAGCGCAACTAGATGACATGGTGATTGACTGAGTCTTGATTTAAAAAAAAAAAGAGAGACGGATGGGGAGGCAGAAAATTAGATACCAATATAGACAGAATAAACTGGTAAATTATTTCTACTGAATTTAAAAAATGATCTTTACCTACAAAAGACGACTCTTCCTCAGATGACACAGAATCATAGAACACGAGAACTGGAAGGGACCTCAAGAGGTCATAGATCCTGTCCCCTGTCCTCATGGCAGGACCAAGCACTGTCTAGATCATCCCTGACAGATGCCTAACATGTTCCTTTCACTAGCTGATGATAGCTGTATATGCCTAACACTACTCTTCCTCATCTTAGACCTACCTAAAAGAGATGAGTAGCTAGAATCAAATGACAAGTACAAATTAGTGGTCCATGGCTAACTTCATAGGAACTGATAATCAGTAAGCCAGGGAAGACCATGAAAGTGACCTGCACAAATTTCTCTATCCCTCCACATTGTAGGGACACACACCTTTACCCAGTTCCTAGGGCTCAAGGTGCAACCTTATTAATTTATACACCCACCCTTACCCAATTCCTAGGGCTTAGGGTGTAACGAGTTGGCAGGATCTTTAGCCACTGAAAGAGCCTCTCACAGTAATGTCCTTAGCCTCTACTTATTGACAATTCCCAAACAAGCAGAATGCACATGCTTAGCACACAGTGTCATGCTCACCAATCCTGATAAAGGCAGGCAGATTTCTCCTGTTGGCCAGGCAATATCAGTCTCTCTGTGTCTCAGAGGTGAGTTCTTCTTTTCCAGGTCTTCCCCCCTCCTCCTGGTCCTCTTCCAGCTTTTTCTTCCTTCTGTTACTTCTGATGATCTTCCTCCTTCTTCTCCTTCTTGAACCCCAGTTTATATAATGAAACTTGAGTCTTGCTTAGCTATACCTTAACCAATTACTTTAGTATAATTTTACTAACCAATCATACCCCACCACCTTAATTGATTTACACCTAGCTAAATTAATTATACAGCAGACAGAAACAGTTACAAACCTGTCAGAGATCACTTAGTCAAACAATAGGAAAGTGTAGTGACAATGATCATAGGATGAGGATTCCACGCCATTCTCTATTGATAAGCAGTTTCTTGCCAGACAGAATGGTGTTACTTAAGTTTTCCTTATCCATCTTGAGATCTGTTTCTTTATCTGGTGACAGTGGGGGAGCTATCAGAGCAAAGTCCCCTTCTCACAGCCTGGCGTGACACTTTGCAATACAATTTAGATGAAACTGTGTAACTCCAGGCCTTACAGTAATGGCTGCTACTCTTCAGGCGGCTTTGGTTCAGGCCTTCCAACATGGCTACAGAAAAGTCATATTGTTACAAAAGGAACTAAAACATGAAAGATGTTTTTGAGGCGGAAATACCACCAATGAGAGGAAACCTTGCCACAGCCAGACCCTATCCTCACTCCATTATTGTGAGATGGATCACTGACCCTTTTTCATCACCACTTATGTGATCATAAAGTCCAGAGTGTCTCTATGAGTTAAGGTGATGGCCGACTCAGACACAAAGATCAAAAAGTATGAGCAGGAATATTTTCCTTTTCATATAAATAAACACATCCACCTGTGTCCTTTCCGAAAAGGTTATCTACTAAGTCTACCAACCCAAGTCTGTTTGTCATAAATCTAGGATCTGTGCCTTGCAATAATTTTCCTATGAAGAGGTCACTGTAGATGGGAGCTAGCTTTCTATTCTCAGGGCTTTCTGGACCTTGGGTTTGTGCACATTGGCTTAGGACAGCACAAAAGTTATTTCCCAAAATTCTGGCAGTGCACATCATTCCTGAACTTTTATTCTTTGCCCAAGTTTCCCTTGATCTGAAACTGCCAGTTGTACCAGCCTCGTGGTTGTTTTGAAAATATCCATTAGGAGTTATTTGAATGGCATCAAAGTCATTCTCACTTGTGACTTGCCTAGATAGACCCAGTGTTCCCAAACACCAATGACTGAATAAGTCCTGAATCCCTATGTGGTAGAAGTTTTCATCAAAAGGACACATTTTGTCTATTGGGATTTCCATTTATGCATTATCTTTCTCAGTATTACACCCCTAACACTATGAGCTTTTATAAACAAAATCCAGAGAGTAATTTATTTAAAAAACCTCACAACAACTGGCACATCCTTTAAACCAGGGGTCAGCAACCTATGACACGTGCACACATGAGCTGAGTTTGAGAGGCACATGGAGTGGGAGATAAACCCCATCCCTCCACCTCCCCCTTTCCCCCACTCACCAGGGAGACCATGCTGCAGCTCAAGCCTCAGGATTGCCGCATAGCTGCAGGCTGGAGCACCAGCTCTGGCTTCCATCTGGGACGGGGAAGGTGGGGCTGCTGAGCTCCACATCTTCGGGGCTGCCTCTACCCAGCCTGGGCATGCAGCTCCCATGAACTAAGGGGTTAATATTCCCCCTTCCACACTATAGGCTCTGCTTCCTGCTCCAGGAGGAGGCGGGGCTGGGGCTGCTCCACAGGTTGGGGCTGGGAAGCCGGCCACATGTGGGATGCTGGGGTCTGGGCTGTACAGCGCTGCTCCTTACTTCTGTACCCACCTTGCAAGGAGCCCCTTCCCCAGTGCCTCATTGTGCCTGGCCTGGCTGCAACCAGTCCAGGGCTCTGTCCACCCAACCCCCAGAGCCGCAGCCTGCAGATGAAGGGTGAATCCCAAGCACAGGGCTGGGCTGGGCATGGCAGGGCAGAGAAGTGACTCTGTCCCCCCCTCTACTCCTTCTCACCCCAGCATTGCTCACCTCCACCCCTCCTCATCCCGCACTGCTCCTGGGGCTGCAAGTCCCAGTCTGTGCACTGAGAGGAACAGGGATGAGGCAGTAGGAGGAGAGTGAAGGAGGATGTGGGAGAAGAAACAGAGGGGACAGGGGTTGAACTGCGGGATGTGGGGGGAATCAGGCTGGGGCTCTGATCATGGAGGCTGAGAGGAGCAAGGCAGAGGGAAGATGTGAGGGAGTAATACAAGTTACCTTTGCAGAAGCTGCACTTTCCTTTACTCCGCACTCTTTTGTCTCTCTTTCCCCATCATAACATGATCCTCTTTGTACCTTATCATTCGGTGTGAATGAGAATTTCAGCCCATTTGCCGGCTCTGCCAGAAAGCTGGCAGGTCTGTACATTGTTCAATAATCTGTAGCTCCCTTGGCATTAGACCTGGGACATTTGCTCCCCTCCAGGTCTCCAGCAGAGTAGCTGCTTTTAATGCCAGTGCATATTTCTGCTGGCAGTTCAAACCCTCATTTGTTATTTTCCTCTGTGCTCTGAGCTATGTCTGTCTGGGGCTCCTTGCTTTGCTATGGGTTGGTCTCCTCCAGCCCCTGTTCTGGCCCCTTAGTTACTGACAACACCTCATTGGGATTGCCAAAAAAACAAGCTGGGCCCCTCCATGCTATTGAATACTTGTTGGCTTAGCATTTTTAAGCTAACTAGCTGCTTCAACATCTACATATAGAAGTGAATTAATGTTCTTCTTTTACTTAGTTTCAGAGCCACATAGTTGCCATAGGAACCACAAATCTCCATCATAGCCCAGAGAGTCACCAGAGTTTGTTCCCCTTCCACAGGTGAGAGCACAATAATCAACCAGCCATAAGGATTTTGATGTGCAGCTTCTCGGCTGCGTTCTCCCCCTCTCACCTTTTCTGTGTTACTTCCCCAAACCCTTTCCACTCTCAAATTCCCTCTTGTACTCCCACCCCACAGCCTCTCCTGCCTCCAAACTCCCTTCCAGACCTTGCCTTCCTCACCCACTCCTGCACCCCACCTCCCACCCAGATCCTGCATTACCATTCTCTATCCACTCACTGGCAGCCCTGTCCCACACACTGAACCCCTCATTTTTGTCCCCACCTCAAAGCCTAAGGGGTTCCCCAAAATCCACTAACCCCAGAACCCCAGAAAAGTAAATCTGGCATATGGGAAGCCCTGAACCTCAGTCCTCTCTGTCCCTTCCCCTCGCTCCATGGGGCTGGAGTGCCAGAAGAGTGAAGTGTCTCAGTTGGGGGCCACATCAGTGAGGCTTGAGGGATTTTGGAGGAGTTCTTTTGCATCTCACTTGTGTGGTCCCCAGCTGATTTTTCTGTGGGTCAGTGCCCCTCTCACCCAAAAAAGGTACCTCATCCCTACCATAAATAAAGAAAACATGGGAACCTTTTGTGTTGGACATGAATTATTAAAATTTTCTTGATTTAAAATGAAGTTTGATAAACTAACATGAGAAAGTTAAAATGCTTAATCTGTTTCATAATTTAAATTAAATCATCCTCCCTAGCTGCAGCACTAGCAAAATGGCTTGGGCGTAATTATGTAATTAATGGTGAATTTCCATTAACAACTGGTGGTCCACAGAAAGGTTTGCATTGAGCCAGGTGGTCTACAAGCCAAAAAGTTCAAGAACCACTGTGCTAAATGGAGCTGTTCCATGCTTGAAACAAAGCAGCTCCCAGAATAGGTAATAAAAAGCAAGAAGAAAGAAAGAATAAGAGGCTAGGTAGGGGGAGGAGGAGCAAGGGAGTGGGTAATGGGGACGGGGAGTAAGAAGGAAGGGGAGTTTAGAGAATCCCTTGTCCATGGGAGAGAGAGGCAGAAACTCAGCGCTCTTACGCCTCCTCAGAAGAGATAGGTAAGGGGTTGACTGCATGGGTAGGTGGGGGAAAGAGGGTGTTGTCATTAGAGTGAGATGGAGGCAGGGAGGTAGTTTGTGCTGTGAGGCGGGAGAGGTGTGGATAATTTTTTGTGCTTTAGCTGGGAGTTAGGACAGAACAGATAGCTGCTGCCTGCTACTTTGGGAAGCAAGAGTTTACAGCAGATTGCACAGAGGCAGGTGGGAGAAAAGGGGGACGGGTGGGTGCTGGCATCTGTGCAGTGAGGTAGAAGCAGGAAATAGTTCATTTGAGGCATGCGACTCTTTTGTTGCAATCCAGATTGCAGTCCTCTCTGGCTGGGTTGGAGCGCGGGAGGAAAGCAGGCTGCATAGTGGGGGGAGGTGTGTTAGGAGGACATTTGCATGATTACAAAGTTTACATAGGTGCTAATGGCTTAAGGTAAGAAAGAAAAAAGATTTTAAACAGATTTTTTTGGAGTGTTGCAGATATCAAACTCTGATCTTAATTTTTTTTTAAATACTGTGTTGCTAAAATGGTAAGATCTGCATCTTAATTATTTTATTAATGAAGCTCCTGTAAGTAGGACTATTATTGACATTATAAAGCATTAACAGCACTGTCACCCACTTGGTAAACTCTAGGGGACTTGTGATACGGAGTATCCCTCATATGGGTCACCAGGGCACCCCGTCCCATGTTTATTCTAGGCCCGGGTACCTTTCGGTGTGAGTCTACCCACACAAGCAGGCCGGAGCCCTCAGCGTGACAACCCGTTACCACCTCAAGGCCACATATGTGCCTTTCACCCATGGAGCACTTTACTTATCCAGTCCTTGCACTCTCTGGTGCGAAGCTTTACAGTCTTTCCCGACCAGTTTCTGAGTCACAGGGGCAGCAGCCAAGCTAGTCCTTCCTGGGCCCTTCTACACCTGAAAGTACTATAGTCCTGTCTTTGATCGTGAAATAGGGTAGGGGGACCCAGGCCCTCCTTCTCACCGGGTCCCAGCCCAGGACCCAAGGGTAGTGGCTCCTCTCACTACCCAGATGGTGGGGTATCGAACCGCAACTCACCACCCCTCACACGGAACGGTAGTCCTCATCCTGGGCTACTTCCTACCAGTCTTAAATACTCTTCCAATGCCCATCGCTCACCAGGCCCATCAAAATCTTACCTACCGGGAGTGACAACGCCTTCTCTGGGGTCGTGGTTTGTCGGGCGCAGGCTCCCAGGGTTCCCAGTGGACTCCCATTGTCCAGGACTCGGTGGCTGGCACGCCTACAGGAGGGCCCACTGGACCATCCATTGGACTTGTCTTGCCCTTACCCAGGTGGGGCCCGGGTCAGCCCTGCTGCTGCCCATGGTGGGCACTCTCCACCTGGGGGTTCCGGCCCCACCTTCAGGGTGTTCCCAGACAGAGCTTCTCTCCGTGCTCTCCTGTGCTGCTCCCAGCTCTTCCTGGCCCTCTGTAGCTGCTCCCTGGGTCTGCCATCTTGCCACCTCTGCAGTGCTGATGTGCTCCACCCCCTGGCCAGCTGTGCCAGCCTGGCTTTTAAAGTTGCCATGGAGCCGCTAGAGCATGAGCGGCAGCACCGGGGGGCATCGCGCTGCTCGCCCCAGAGCACCGGCACCTGTTCGCCTTCAGGACAAGACGGGCTCGCTCCATCACAAGCATGCAGACCCATAAATAGAAGTGAGTAAGTTAAATCACTTCTGAAAGGTTGCTGACCCCTGCTTTAAACAAACACAAAAGGTTCCATTTTGCCTAATACAATCTGAGAACGGAAAATGATCATTTTCTGAAGAATAAAAAGAACATTTAATACATTTCAACATCAGAAATTGTATTATGGTAGCAAAATAATTTTCTGATACCAAAGATACATAATGCAGCTCACTGGGTTAATGCAATGTAAGTAACCTTTTACCTCTTGAATTCTAAATCAATTTGACCAGCCTAAACCACAAAAGTAAATGAAGTTTCCCTTTCTACTCATTTTGCTCACATTATAAACAAACACATGGTTTGGCATGATTCTGTAGTCTCTGTTCAAGACAGGCACTAGCCTGCAAGAACAAAGGTATTCCTATACATTAAAAGTGAGCACAAAAGGCACAGCTTCCTGGGCCATGCTTGAAGAAAAAAAACATGTGTCAGAGACACTAATGACCTGAAGTATGTTCCAGAAGGAGCGTAAAGAGGTCATTCTTTCACCAGCTCTTTTTGGGGCCTCATGTTTACCAGTCTGCATTGTTCCATATTCTAGCCACTATTATTGGTTCTTTAATTTCACAAGCAGAGCACTACATTTACTCAATATATTATATATAAAAGCATAAGAGGAGGAATCCTTGCCCCAACATCTGTGTGAAACTACTTACTCATAACCTAAATACTTGTTAGTAGTAATATATGATTTTTGTATTGTACATCATATTTGTATAGGGGTAAATTTACACTACAATACAAATATAGCCCTATCCTGGAGAATCAACACTATATGGGATTGAATTTGCCATCCTCAATCACTTTGAGCATTATCTTACTCTTCAGGTGGTTCCACTGATTTTGTAGATGTGACCTACAAAGTAAGGTACCATTCAACTTCCTTAAGGGTGCCAAGACACTGAAGTGCTCCATATGGCCTAATTCTACTACCTATTTTCCAGTTGGGTAGTCTGTATCCATGCTAGTAATTCCACTGATTTCATTGGGCCTACAACCTGAAATGCAGATTGTCCCTCACTTGTGTTGAGGACTACCTTATTCCAAGAGGCCTTCCAGGGTTCATCTACACTGCACGTCTAGATTGAACTAGGTTACACAATTTGAGCTACAGAGTAGTTTATTTTGAGCCAATTTTGAAATAGCTTATTTCAAAATTTGGTGCTATCTACACAGCACTTATTTCAAAATAAATCGCTATTCCAAAACATCCCTTACTCCTTGTGGAGCGAGGTTTATAAGTATGTCTGAATAGCAAGCCCTTTATGTTTCAAAATAACAGGCATGCTCAAAAGATGCGGAATAGCAATATCCGGATACCTCTGGTAGATGTAGCCCCATTGATTTCAGTATATCTCATGTAGGAATAAAGGGCTACTCAGAGCACGTAAAGGTGGCAGAATCTGGCTCAAAGGGATTAGGATTTGCAGCTACAGAAAAACTGAGAGAACATATCCAATCCATTTATTATCATGCCTGTGACAATTATCAAGACCATATATTTTAGCCAGAACATTCCAGTTGACATCACAGTGTAATTTTGACTAGCTCATTTAAATCTGAAGCGCATCACTGAATAGCTTCAATTGCTACAGTAACATACTTGGTTTTCTAAATGCATTCATTTCACATGTTGCTCTTCGTGGAACTGGCTATTGGTTTGTCTGCTGAGAAGAAGCCTATTTTATGATGAATTAAGATTTAAGGAAAGCATACAAGGCAATGTAAATCCTGCACAAAAAGAGAGAGAGGAAAAGAACACTGTCCTTTGATGATGTGAAAGTTCTTTTGTTAAAGGACATATATTCCCTTCTCCTTTGTACAATAAAATCAGTAATATATAAGAACTAATGTATCTTTAAGAATGTCTTTTTTTTTCCTGAGCAGCTGCACGTGCAAATACCTTGGCTGTAGATCTTTTTTCAAGGTGATTTAAATCCCGATGGAGTGCTCAGAGGAGAGATGTCCCTGATACTTCCTATGGTCATTTTGCTGAGCTAGCCAAAGCATATACTCATGCCATATATCACTTTGGCACCATTAAAGAATTACAGGGCATCACATGGTCTTGCAGGAATTAATCACTGCTTAACAGTGTGTGCTCCTGTGTTTATGAAGTCATTTGAAATATCTGCATGTAACCACGGGCACAATGAGGAGAGAGTATGTGCAGGTAATGAACTATGGCATGATACGGTTGAGCTACATAATTTTCCAATTGGTAATTAGTATTTCTGGATGATAGTTTTATATATTTCCTTGATTTGGAATGCTCTTTTCAAATGGTGCCTAAACACTACAGTGATGGTAGTATTAGAAATATCCCAGAAAGAAAGAGAGATATGAAACAAACATTAACTGACAGTATGCTTTTTTTTAAAGTGCCATTATATATATATTAAAAAAAATCCAGAGATAGTGCTAATTTTAAAAGTAATACAAATGTGCCAAATTGTCCCCTCGTCCCATACTAAGAACCCGAAGAAGCATATAGTCCAATAAGTGTAGCTATCTTCATATAGTGACTTAGGTATTTTGTGGAATTCTGAATGAAAAGTGCTTTTTAGTATTATCCAGTTAGTGAATATGATTTTAGAAATCATCTTACACAATCTTAGACTTATTTCCTTTTTAATAAAAAATAAGCAAAATATTGCTCAATTTTAACATTTCAAATGACCATCAGAATAAGACGAAAAGTGCAGAAAGTATTAACAGTTGCATTTAACTAACTCCTCTTTAATGCTAATGACAGCTGCATATATGTACTGAGGGGTATTTTGTGTGTAACTCAGGAACATTTAAGGAGGCAGTAGTCAGTTTTTAGAAAAGTGTCTGCAAATGCAATGCTGGATTTCTCAAAGATTACACAATTTCCCACTTACAAATATTTATCTTGCTTGTATGATTCAGCTGGTATACTTGAGTATCAATTAGCTTCCCCAATAAAAGAAGAGAAGTAGAAATGTGAAGATTTATGTACTGCTTTAAAGCTGGGTGTTTCTAATTCATTCCACTTTCAAGTTGTTTATCATTATTGTACCTCATTTTTAAAAGTAGTGAAGAAGTTTTTAAATAGACGCATTTGGAATTTGTATATAACAAGTGCCTTAGCATGAGTGTACTTAAGTTTCACTAGAATTCAGGGCCAAGAAGTAATCAACTCGCTATGAATTGAGGTTATTAGAGATAGCAAGCACTGTACTTCTCTCACTCATTTAATTCAGATACTGGAAGCTGCAGATTTTAATACTCAGGGAGCTATTGAAAGTATGAAGAACAAATGTGTTCCAGAACTCTTTGCGTAAAGACAACTGATTTGTAAAAAATGTGAATTATTTTACCTGACCCGTTGCTTTTAAAGTTATTTCAAGGGAAAAAACAACTGAAATTAGAGAAGCTCATTTCTGGGGCATCCAGAGGGGGAAGTGGTGGTCCCACATGCTTCGTGCTAAATTTTAATATGTACTAAGTAGTTTGAAATGTTAGCAAAGAATGAAAGAGATGCTAGAAATAAAATAATAGTAATAACAAAAACAACAACAACATCCAACTGACTTTGTACTAACATACCTATGAAGTGGGAAGGGTTTTTATAATAATTATGAAGAAATGAGGATCAAATTGGCTGAAGTAAAACATATCTGGAGCTCTCCAAACCAAGCACATTTTAATATTAGGCCAAAAAAAATCAAACAATAATATGCTTTTAAGAACGATTTCCTTTCCTCTCTAATTTCAGCTGTATTAGAAATACTGGAATAAAAGCTCGATTTAATAGTTTGGGTTTTTTTACTTATATCCTGGAAACTATCAGGAACCACAAATCTACACGTATATCTTAAATTGTTAAAGAGGTTTCTTGATAGATGAGCTTCCTTAAATAATTTGGGTTTACTGCTAGCATCCAGAACTCAACAAGAAACCCCATTTTTGTTTAAATTAAAAAAAAGTACCAAGTGTTCTGCTGGCAGAACTCCACCTATGTGGAGCAACAACACCAGTGTGGAGAATGCAGCCCAATATTTACACAAACTCTTGTAAAACAAAGCTGATAGATTTGGCACATTTCTACCAAAGGTGTGGAATGATTCTTACTCTCTCTAAACCTGTTTTTCCCTTCCAGCTTAATACTATCCTAATGTAGCATGAGGCCAGCATATCTCATGGACTAAAAACCTTTAAGGAAACCCTTCTGTGGGACAGTTAGTAGTATAGCCCAACCTCATTCTGAGTCTAGATGCCACCCGTCTCATCTCCCCATCTCCCGCCCACAAACGGCTTGTTAAGCTAAGCATGCACAGGCCTAACTTAACAGAAACATAACACTTCCAAACTCCAGACATTTACCTTGCTGCTTTTATTCCTTTGGCATCTCCCTGAGTTGTGAATTCTTGGGAAGAATTTAAGTGGACTGGTTGTAAATAAAGTGTGTCGCAGCTGAAGACTGTCCTGTCATGAAATCTTGAAATAGCCATCATCTGCTTTCAGGCATCCATATGCTGCTGTCAACCACAATGGGACTGGAGGCAGTTAATAACTTGGTGGAGGAGAAACAGAAGCCACCATCCTAAGTTTTACAGCTCCCTTCCTTGGTTTTAAACTCTTACAGAAATGGCACAATGTAATCAAACAAATAAAAGAATATTTCATGTTATAGTTTTGACTCCCACTTTTCAGATACTTACAAAGAGAATGTTTGACAATACCTGATTGCAAAGAAACACATCTCTTCTCCCTCAGAGACCATCCAGGGAGGATTTCACAAAACTGTATCAACACTGCAAGGAAACCAGGTGAAGCATGGAATCAGGTCTAATGGATCTCAACAGATACTCAGGGGAGTGGGGGGATTGAGATGTGATCCAAGTTGGTGGATGAATGAAAGCTCAAGCTAATTCTTTAGTGCACTCAAATTTCCAAATCCTTAGCTATATAGCTACAAAACCTGTTGCAAAGGTTGGGTTGTGGCTGAGTCAGAGGAAGGGGACTCAAGTGATCTAGACTAGTTCCTAGTTCTCCCAAAAACTCCCTGTGTGACTGGACAAGACATTTAATCCCTCTGAACCTCCATTTCCCATCTGTGCATGGGGATTGTAACACTTCAAACAGGTGTTGTGAACAAGTTAACGAGTATTCCATGTTTAGAAACTGATAAAGATGGGGGCTTATAGAAAAGTGCATTCACTAAGGGCATGCCCTCTCATGGTATAACAGGATCTCTTGCCCAAACACTCCCAGCTGATGGTTGCTCTGGTCACATGATAATCCACCTCTACTCATGAATGGCCCTGTGGCAAGGTCACATTTAGTTTCATCCCTTCCAGGGTAAACAAAGACTCCTACAGTCTAATCTCAAAGTTATCTCTTTGCCCCAGGCTCACTCCTCCACAAACTATTCAAATCCTTTGCTGGGCACTGTAGAATTGCCCCTCCAATGCTTCTGCAAAGCAATTCTTCCCGGGCCTTTCTCCTGCAGGCCCAATTCCAAAGTCCTTCTCCTCATTGTGTTGGAGTGTCTCCACTCGACTTCCCTAGTGGACATGTAGGGGAATCCAGGCTCTTTCACACCACTTGGTAACAATCCAGGGACCCTCTGATGTGTAGCGAGGATGGGATCATCACTGCTCTCTCTCTGGATTTTTCTACAATAGCCTTTCTTCAGGCTCCCTCCAGCTTCTACCTGGGCTCACTACAGAGCAGTCTCTTGCTATGCCCCTTCTTCACTACCTCATGAGCAAACAAGAATTCTGTGATCTGTTTTTTCTCCTCCCACAGCCTCTCTCTTATCTGGGCTTCCCTCCCTTTATGCTCACCATCCAGCTCCTCCCTCAGGTGGATGTTCTCTTCTTTTGGTTCTGGTCCACTCTCTAGGTGCAACCAGGTATCTTAATTGAATTGTCGTGCTTCCATTAACTTTTTTTACTGGTAGTGCAGGGTATTTGCCCCCATCGCAGGGCAATATAAGGTATGAATAGGTTCTGGGGCCCCTCGGGTGCTGTACAAATATATATCTTGTAGCAGGAGAAAAAGGCGCACACATACAATATGAGAGAACTGCATGGGCACAGCAGGGACCAAATAATTGTGTTTATTCACTCTATACAACATGCAAGGCCAAGCTATACATGCAAACTGTTACTGTGATAGGATTTCAGTGACTTCTGAAACACCAAAGACAGTGAAAGCCACTAGAGGGCTCACAAACTGTTTAGAGTGATACTAACCTATATTGCATACTATATTGAAAACTACAATGTAGTAAGAAACAGTTCATTTCCCAAAGAACTTGAAGTCTAAATAAGTAAGACAAAGGGTGAGAATAAATGAAATATACCCATGCTACAGATGAGCAGTTGAGGCACAGATACGCTGATGATTTTTCAATGTCCTATAACATAGGTAAAGTTGTGTACAATGCTGAGGCGTGTTTTCCCTTTAGACAGTGTCATAATGAACTTTTCTGCCTTCTATATTCCAATATTTGTGTTTGATGATCGTCTCATAGCTGCCAGACACACAATGCATACCTATCTGAAGTAGAAAAGTAAGGTGGGAAATAATTTCCTTGGGCTATTTTTGCATTTCTTATGTAGCAGAATCTTCCATGCTATATACCTTGCTGAATAAAATGGAAGTTAATGCAACTTCATATATAATAATTTCACACCTCAGGCTTGCTTGATTTTGCATGCTCTTTGAACCCTTGTGTGGGTGAGAAGTTCAGTTAATTTGAATTTGGTCTGAGTACATTTAAAAAGCTGCTTGTGTTTTTGATTCATTGTTTAATCCTTTTTTCCAAGACTGATGAAGAAGTTAGGACCAAGTTGAATGGTGGGCTTCAGTAAAAGGAACTGGACGCAATTTTGTTCCACATTGCCCTCAGCCTTTGTTGGTTACACAATAATCTTGATCGTTCAAGGAGATGTTAGCTCCCTTGTTACTATCTACATTCCATCCACAAGCCCTATAGCTTGAGGGCCTTATCCTGAGAATAGAATGTATACTTTCAGTGGAATTTATAACTCAGGGCTTGCCAATGTATCTTTAAATCTGACTACATAATACCATGAACAAGAACTAAATCACCCTCCATACCATCCCACAGTACTATACCCATACCAAAGAACACTAGAATACATTAGTTAGCAATCTCATAATTATGCTGTTACGTTAGATTCTTCTTCAGCGCAAAGGTAAATAAAAGTTCTATGCCTATCAGAAAATCAAGAGTTTTGGAATAAATGTAAGTTCTCTCATCATCTCTAATTGTCACTTGCTGTAGATGTCAAACTAACAGAGTAGCAGAATCTAATTTCCTTGTTTGATTCACCATGAAATTAAACTGAACTGACAATTTTTATTTTCACCTGGCAAATTCGTCCAACACTATTTAAATCTAGCTAATCAAGTACAGTTATCTGCTGCACACACTCATCTCAGCTACCACACCTCTGATTTGTAGCATCCCACATCCAGGGCTCCCTCTGACAGTCTGGCATTGGATTACATTTACAGTTTTGCAAGGTGTAAAGGAATGCATGGACATAGTTAGCTGAGCTGACAGCAAATGTATCATGTCACAGAATTACTGCTGAAAGATAAAGGGGCAAAGGAAGGAAAATCTACACCCATGGTATGAAAAACAAGAATCCCCCCAACAGCATCTTCATATGAAAAGCACTTTCTTTAGAAAACTTCTCATTTGGAAACTCACTCCCAAAAAATCTTTATTGGGAATAGAAAATGATAGTTTAGAAATGACTGAGAAAATTAGAGTTAATATTGTCTACTAGAAGGTTTCTCCTGAATCAAATATACTTTAGAGTGAATGCTGACAAGCTCATTTTAGGAACCCTCGCACTTCAGCTTAAAAAAAAAAGCAAATGGGAATCAGTATTTGCTGAATATCCAAAGTGCATGTATCTTTTGCACCTTGTTGCAGCAGTCGGTCTCATGTTCTGTCAGGTTCAATGCAGTCATAAGCACAATGTGTCACAAAGTAGCAGCTATATGTCATACTGTGATGAAGTTGTGTAGTTCAGATCATCTGAATTTCTGGGGGGTCATTTGCAAATAAGGGCTGGAAGCTTTCCTTCACATTTTACAAAAGAATGTGAAAGCATAATCCTGAGAGCAAATCATTCACAGAACACAACAAGACACACAATTGTTTGTGTCCTCTCTTTTAGGCTCTTACATTCCCTCTACAATTAAACTTCTCTCTTTTTATTCCAAACAGTGAAATAGTCTATGGAACTCCACAGGGGAGTGTAAAATAGCAAGAAACACTACCCACCCTGTCAGCCACACTTCTGTTTGAGCTGAGTGCCCACTTACTCTACTTCTCAGAACAAGTAGACAAGTATGGATAGGGAATGAACATGCATGTGTGAGTGGGAGGCTTAGAGTAGATTACTGCTGCAATAGTCCAGCAGCAAATTACTATCATCTGGAGCTAAATAGGTGGGAGGAGAAACATGAGGGTGAGAATTTTCTCTCTGAGCCACATAGGGATGTAAGCCACTAGTCGACTACCTGATAAGCATAAGCTTATCAGATAGTCTAGTAGTGACTCAACTAGTCAGTCCCCCCCTCTTACTGACTCTATCAGAGGCAGCAAGGTAGGGGAGCAGGAGTTGGTGCTGGGGGAGCCAGGTTAAAAGGCAGATCCCCCAGCACCATCTCCGCAGGGGGCAGGGGGATGCATGAGTCCGGAATCAGCTGATTCCAAGCTCATGCCTGGCCCCTCCTGCTGCACTTTGGCTTTTTAAGAGCTGCCAGGCTCTTAATATGTTTACAAAGCAGAAGCACAGTGGATCCCCTGCTGCACTTCAACCTTTTGAATGTATTAAGAGCCTGGCAACTCTTATTCCATTTAAAAGGCAGAGCTGTAGCAGGGTTAGCTCTCGGGGCTGAGAGCAAGTCCCGCTGCAGCTCTGCAGTTTCCCCCTTTATCGACTGGTCGATGGAAATTCCATCAACTAGTCAATTAGTTGATTGAACGCAATTTAACAACCCTAGAGCCACATTGTGTTCTTAGGACAGTGCCTATAATAAGCTGCTCTGCCACAGACAGAAGAATTCCAGGGAAACAATCTAGCCAAATGATTTATTTTTAATTTCCACTGTGTGCCTTCTTGGTAGAGGTTGGACCTCCCTGGTCCAGCACTCTCAGGACCCAAGTTCCAAACTAGAGAATTTGCTGAACCAGGGGAGGGTAGGTTCTCCTGGTGCTCTCCTCCTGGCCACAGCCTCAGCCACTGAGTGATCTCCAGCATTCCAGTTGGGATCTGCTGCTCCTGAGGGGGCTCCTCTATGTGCTTCCAGTCCCACTCTGGCTGCCCCGCCTCTCTGGGCTGCTGCCCAGATCCAGCTGGCTGGGCTCTGTACCCCAGCTGCCTTTCTCTCTGGCCGCCCTCACTCCGACTGCAGCAGGGCTCTGCGATCCCAGCTGGCAGCACTTCCTGCCCCAGCTACTGGCCCCGCTCTGTTCGGTGGGGTTTCACACACCCCGCCAGTGGGGCTTCTCTCTGCAGTGGCCGCACTCCAGCTGTAGCAGGGGCTCCTTGCCCTCACAGCCCCGGCTAACAGGGCTCCCTGCCTCTGCCCCTGCCCAGCAGACTTTTCTCTGGGATGGCCTCACTTCTGCTGCTTGACCAGCAGGGCTCTTGCTCCCAGCTCTTGGCCTCACTTCCTAGCCAATTGGGCTCCATGCCCGCAGTTGCCAGCCCAGTGGGCTGCTAGCCACAGACAACCCCTGCAGCTGGGGCTCTCTGGTCCCACAACATTCATGCTCCATGGATGTAGCCAGACCAGAGATGTTCAAACTGTATTCTCTTTCAAGAACAAACCATTTGTCTGTGGAAGAGTCATGTTACATACGCAGATTTTATGTTTTTATATACAGCTCTCTCATTTGTGTTTGCCCAAACAAAGAGTGAAGGGTGTATATACACTGGAATAAAGAGACCTATACCACAGTCATGGCTAGCCCAGGTCAGCTGACTTTGGCTCATGGGGCTTGGGCTTCAGCACTAAAATATGCTTTGTAGATGTTCAGGCTCAGGCTGGAGTCCTGGCTCTAGGATCCTTATGCTTGCAAGCCTGAACCAGAGAACCTTGGCCAGCAGCAGGTATTTAATTGCTCTGTTGATGTATCCAAAGTGATCCTTTGACCAAGTCCCTACATCGTTTTAATGATTCCGCTCAGTTACATGTAGTTTTAGGGTTTTTTTCTGAATTTCCTTTGTTGGAAACAGCCCAACCTTCTCTAGCTTTCCTCATTAATGACATAAATCAGGCAAAATGTTAAGAGTCACTGCTGTAATGGTATTTGATAGAGAACTTAAATTAGACCACAGTGAAAAATGACAGTGCACCTCTAAGACTGCATGATTCATGTCTTGGTATCAAACCAGAAGTCTCAAATGGAAAGCAATTTCACTATAAAGAGAAGCAGAGCCTCTAGCTATCATACAGTTCCAAAAAGAGCTGGGTTCAAAACACTGTTTGGTTTTCTGGGGGGCATTCTGGGGGGCACAGGTGTGTGACCCCTCACCATTGTTCTAGATAATCTCTCTCCTGTTGGCTCAATGTCTCATTAAGTTTTCACACACCCTTTCATTCTTAGCTGCCATTATAGTTTCTTTCCTGCACTCTCTCAATACCCCAGCAACTGCTAATTCACCTCTGGCTGATCACATGAAACAAGTTTTCCTCCTCCCAAGCTGTCAAATTGTTCCATAGCACAAGTTATGAGAGTCCAGAATGATGGCTTGCAGCTTGGCATGGGATCACCTAGCTAACTGCTGCTGGAATCCTTAATTGGCTAGATCACCTGATTGGATATGCAGCTTTATCTGGACTACTCTCCAGGCCAGCAGCAGGACTTGCCCAATGGCTGCTCAACACTTACACACATACAGTAGTGAGCCCACCAGTGCCTGCCTTGCCCCAATTCTTCCTCAGTTCCTGACTCCAGGCTCCTGATCCTCGGCTCTGACTTTTCCTGGATCTTGATGGTGGCTCCCCCCTCATCCTGACTGCCCTTGCTCTGGCCCATGAAAATGAGTGTGTGTTGCTTTCATGAACTTATCCATCTCCTACCAATTTCTTCCTTCCCTATCAGAATGGGTATATTCCAGATCTTCATTTAAAAAAAACCCAGTGTATTCCTATGAACCACTACAGAAATATGGTTTTATGTAGTTTATCTAGCATGTACAACTATGAGGATAATACACATTGTGATAGAAAAATTGTAAATCTATAATAACTTCTAGTAAAGTCACCTTGTAATTACTGCATTATTACCTCACTTTATTAACTCATAGGACCATTGCATGTCCACTTAAATCAACAAAGAACTCAGTGTTCTTCCCTAACCTCCTCTTTTAGTTATGAGTCATAACATTGTCTCTCTTTGGAAGTAACATGCAGGTTATTTGCATTTTTTTCTATTCAGTAAATGAATTCGGTGCCCTGGAAACAGAAGACATTCTGGACCAAATTCATTTCTGATGCATCTTACACTGAAGGTAATGAAGTTAACTCAGGGATGTACATATAACATTTAGAATGACAAAACAAGCAAGCATATTTTATGGTAAAGCCAAGAGCAGCTAATGAAAAAAAGACAATGAATAGTTTTGGAAAAAATGTTTTTGTACTTTTGTTTGTACTCTCCTGTGAATCAACTGCATTATATTTTGGAAGCTATTTGGAGCCTGGAAAAAGATTAAACAAGTTGTAGCGTATGTCTGAAGAAAAAAGGCATTCAAACAACAAAGTTTGTTGTTGCCCTACATATATTACTGTAACAAGTTTTCCTTTTAGTGAACCCACTTTGCAGGAGGTTCAAGTGGTACAATTCCAGTGGAGGCTGATGATATCTGAAAGACAATACTAACACATAAATACAAGTTTAAAACAAGTAAAGGACATGACTCAAAAAAGGGAAGATAGTCTGCCATCATTTAATTCAATGCTTTGAAAAGGATAATAGTTAAGCAAAATCTGAGGGCCAAATCATGCTTACGTTACCCACCTTAGAAGTGCCAACTAATTCAGCTAGACAATTTTACTAGCAAGTAAATACCAGTGAGTATTACTAGCAAGTTTGGTCTATACAACTCTTGTCCCAGTTGAATAATAAGGATACTAAGCAACGTGTTGCATGCAGTTGAACTTCTGCATGTAGCCCAAGAACATGTGGCAAGAGCAGGCCCTAAAGATGTAAGAGGTGACATATTATTACTCAGTTCATACCCATGAATACCTAAGCACTTCTGTGGCTGTAATTTCATGTTCAGTGACTTTCTGCAGTTGCTAATTTCCAGCCATCTACAATAATGAGAATACGGGTGGTTAGTGGAGCTGACTGATTTCCAATACTGAAAATTAATTAGGTAGAACAGATGATCAAAAGCCTGTAGGAAATATATTTTAATGCTTCCCCTGATTTACCAAGAAGCACAGAGCTAAATTCAACTCTGGTGCAATTCCATAGATGTCAACGTTTTTACACCGGGGTGATGGATTTAACTTGTTGAGTTTAATTTAATTTAATTTGTAGTATTCACCTCTTACTAATCAACAAACAAAACAAAATAAAATCTTCCCACCTTCCCAATGAGAAATAAAATTCATGGTGATTAGATAAAGGAGGAAGAGGAAGGTTCTTAGTTACAGCTACACTCAGAGTCCTTGTGAAAAGTCTAACTTTTCTCCATTTTTCCATAACATTCCTTTAAAAGGTAATTTTTCATTATAAAAATATGTATTTTTTCACATTCGCTGATAACTTTATTTTGGGTTGCAGTCACTGCATGTGTTGCATCAGACCCAGTTCCCAGTCATTATGTTGTAAGAGCACTTGAAGGATTTTTAAAGGAGACAGTAGAAAAAAAGAAACCCTAATCAAACAGGATAACAGCCGTCTTCATGTTTAATATTGATGGCTGCAATTGTAATGAAAATGTGTGTTTGCCACTTTAAGGAGAAGCTAATAATGCATATTACATAACCCTCCCTAGAGATCTAGAAAGGTCAAGTTGATTTTGTGCCCTTCTTGGGGGATAAAAATCAACAATAAGCCTAGTCTTCTGAAGGTGAGAAGCAAAAGGACCTATGAACTGTCACTTTTTCTTTTGGGAGTGTATTCCTGCATGGAAAGGGTTTGAATGCCACCTGTAAAGCAAAGCAATCACAATCAGATATGCAGACTTATCTCTCCATTATACATAACCCAAGGAATTAATTACATTAATTACAAAACGCCAGCCTATAAACCTCATTCACATGGGGCACAGCTTTGGCTTCTTAAGTGAGAACTGGTAGAAGGGAGCTTAGGATGAGCATGTGGGTCACATTTTTTTCCTTGTTTTTGTGTGTGCGCGCGCGCGAGTGTGTGTCAGCTTTAGAAGAATCCAGGACACACAATCCATGGTGTTGTACAGAATCTTAGGGCATGGGATTTATGACCAAGACTGACTTATTTGTTAGGAAAGTTATTTAAAATTGAAACACACAGTGTCCTCCTACATCCTCCAAAGCACCCGTATCTTACCATAATTCCTATTAGAGAATATATTTTAACTATTACAATAGCAAATATAATAGCCTTTAATTTCACAACATATGTACAAAATTGCCAGTTACATGTGCACCAAGCTATGGGTTAAAATAAATAAGCTTTAAAGGCGATGTGCTTAATAGATGTGATATGTTGAACAGCAAAAAGATATCAGATTTAAAAAATGTCCCATTCACTTGATATGAAAGCATTCTGGACATTTTAGATATTATTTTTGGTACATCCTTAGTTATAACAAATTCCATTAGAAGGTGCAAGGGTTTATAAACCCTTCTTTAGGGTGTCTTGTCATGCAGAAAAATGGAAGTGGAAGGGCACATTTCCCAATCACCCCTGAGATCACGCTCAGAAAAAGAATAGATGAGATCTTCATCACATCATAGGTGGCTGCTTTTGCTTTGTGCTAGAAAGGATAACTGTCAGGCTATGGCACAGACTTTTAAATAAAGCTTAATATTCACAAACATGTAGAGACATGTCACACTGTGTTTCTATTTAATAAGTGTTATTGAAGATAAAGATATTACAGCAATCTTTATGAAGCTGAGCTTATGGAGAATACACACAATTAAAATACCTGAGTGACCAGAAATACAACTTGACTACAGGAAGTCAGTTAGGAGGCTTGTCCAGGAATTCAGGATCCCTCAAATCTGAAATGATATGGCTGGCCTGCTAATAAGGAAATGTTTTAGCGCTCTCACCATACCCTCTTGAGGTTGGGGGCTGCTCTTTTTTCCCCCTTATCTTTTCCACAAGCTACAAATCTCTGGGGGGAAAAAAGGTGCTGAAAAATGACTTCCACACATAGCGCCTTTTGCCAGTAAGTGTCTGTAGTTTAGTCAGACACACTAAAGAGTTAATAGCATCTTACTGCTGTCTTGAAACCTGATCCCTAACTCAGAGAGATTTCTTCCCCACCATAAAGATAGCCTGGACCAGAGCAGACAGAGCAGGCAGTAGTGGCTGCATCCAGTTATTCCAAAGCTATAAAGATTACAGCAGACATCACAATTCACCGCATGGCAGGTCCATGCAGCCCAAGGCAGGTGTGTTGTTTTCAGCATACACATGGACACAAGCTGATAATGATCTGACGAGGAGTCTGGAGAAACTTAACAGTATCACTAATATCACTTTGCGTTTAACAAGGTGCCCTTGGTACCCTGATTCACAAAAAATATTGAGCACTGAGTAGCTGTGCCTCATTTTCAGCTTTAAAACTGCCCACAGATGATGAACAGCCATACACAAACTTGTAAATGATTAACAACAAGACAAAGGCCTTTTAAATGAACATTTTATGTGAGCTAAGTGGGGGATGAAGCTTGCAGTAATTGTTCATATTTCATGGGGACTTGGCTTTTCATGAATTCATCTCAGTGTCATCTTTCATACATATTACAGTATCGGTTCATTAAAATTCTTGATGCAGTGCTGAACCTGGTCAGACTGAAATGGGGCTGACAAACCTCATGTCTGCCACAGAGATAACCAGACCTTATGAAGGTGAAATTAGTTTTCAGGAGCTATGCTGCTCACTTGATTGATTCCGTCTTAGAAGTCATATGACTTAATGTTTCCTGCATGGGCTGCCACTGTCATGCAAACATGACCTGATAACACATTGTCAGGAGCGCTCCAGAGAGCTAACAGCAATCTAACATCTTTCTACTGAGTGTGAAGTTCCATCTGAAATGTGCATATTTGATAAGCAGTTCTTCTTCTATCTGTCCTTTTTCATTTTCAGAAAGTTAATCTTCTCTGCTCCAGTGGGCACTGCGTAGAAATGAACTGGCTCAGAAATGCAGCAGGTGGCCCCAAACTACAGTACATGGGCCCTCTAAGCCTCCAAGGGCAGGCATGCTTTGACATCATTCTGTAAGGTGGCAAAAGTGGGACTGACTGTGCAGTGTGCTAGCCAATCCCATTCTGCGGAGATGGACTGTCAGCAATTTAGGGTAAGAATGCTCTTGCATTTTATTCTCAATTTTATTACTGTTTGCTACCTAGTTTCAGTAACAAATAAACACAAGCCATTTTCCTCCTGGAGAACCGAGGTACTTACTCCAGTCGTGTGAACCATACTAAATATAAAAGATTACATAAATGATTATAATTAGTTTCAGAATAATTTGTATAGTGATAACATCCATGGACTGAAAACCACCTTCATTATGCCTTTTTTAAAACTTGTATCCCTCAGAATCCTCCTTTCAGCATATCTGTCCCAGTGTCCTTGTTTGACAGATAAGCAGAAAACACCAGGGTCAGTTCTGCATAATTCCACCAGTTCCCTCTATTGTGTATATTAAATGTATAGAAGTGAAATAGCAGGCTACTGCATTAATCTTCAGTTTCATTTATTCTGGTGCTAATGCAGGATAACTCACGTGAACCCAGAGAATCCATGGTAAGACCACTAGCTTCACCGTACTTACTCTGGATTGACACCAAGGTAAGTTAAACTAGGAGTAAATGCAACTTTGTGTGTGAGTGGCCAGAACTTTTTCCTTGTGCTATCCTCTGTGCACCAGCTAAAAGAACCACCTGGTGACTCCCCTCACAAGGCTCTAAGTTAACTATTTCTACCCCACCTGATATGGTACTGAAAGAATGCCCTGGAAAGGAAGAGGAAGACTGCACTTGAGACATCGTGGGCCAGCATAAGAAATTCCAGAAAGCCTTTCAAGCTACCCCAAGTTAAGGCAGTCTTGGAGTATTTGGAACACGTCTGAGGCTTTGGTCATATAGTTTTCATAAAGGGAGAGCACCTCCCGGACAAGTTTGGGTATTTGCTTTCAGGTGATTAAAATAAACATCCATCTTACCTTGCATTTTCTTGGCATATGGAAAGGTAAAATATCAACTTTTTTGCATTCTCTGGGGCTGTCTTCAAAAAACGTACTTACAGGAAAGGCGTCGCAGTTTAAACCAATCCGCTGTCTCCTCTGGCTAAAAGCCCTGTGTGAAATATGATGCAGTACAAGAATATCAGTTCAGGTATTGGCCTCTCTTATCCCATTGTTTAAATTATACATTTTAATTAAACAAGTTTTACAAATTATCACCATTTTTTCCATTGTATTACAGTTAAAGTTCCGAAGAGGTATGCTCTTGAGAAAGGGTAAAATGAGGAAGAAAAGGAAATCAGAACTTCCTTCCCTTGATTCTTCTCCCCACATTTGTTTCTTGCTATAGCGCAATGGCATCAAAGCACGTGAACAACTTCTCTGCCTTCTGAATGGTATATCTCCAAACAGGAATGGGTTACCCTCTTCATGCCTTTTTTCAGACATCTGGTCCCAGTGTTCTCTTTGCTTCAGCATTGCCATACCCCACTGTATCAAGCAGCTGGACATTTTCTCTTCCTGAAATCTCACAAAAGGGGAACTTCCTAATGGACAGACTCAACCAACATTCAATGACACAGAAATATCTGTGCGACTTGGCCAGATGTCAAAAGCATACAGAGCATGCATTGCACCAAATCCTCTCCTGGCTGAATGTTTAATATTGGTTGTGCTGCACTATGCTTTGAAAAGACCAGCTCATAGGTCACAAGCCGCAGGAGGGAACTTAAAGCTGCTGTGGAGCAAACAGAACAAGATGGAATAGTGAAGCAGAAAAGTGAAACAGATTCTACAGTTGAAGATTCACCACCCACACCCACCCCACAACCTAATCACTACAGAAGTGTCTCCAATCTTTTTAAACAGGATTAGCCCGGGGTGCACTATTGGGATTTAGGAGGGAGTGCAAGGGCAAACTCTAGGAAGGAGTTTGGGTTCAGGGAAACTCATGTCTTGGCCAAGAGCGAGTTCAGGACTGGGACAGGAAGCAGGCTCTGGCTGGGCACCACTTAACAGACGACTTCTGGATGTTGCAGCAGTGGGGTTAAGGCAGGCTTACTTCTGCCCTGGCCCTGTACCACTCCTGAAAGCAGCTAGCATGTACAGCAGTGGCTCCATGGTGCCATGTGCTGCCCCTCATCTACAGGCACTGAGCCAACAGCTTCTACTGGCCACGGTTCTCCGTTATTGATCAATGGGAGCTGCAGTAGCGGTGTCTGCAGGAAAGGACAGCATGTGGAGACCACCTGCTCTGCCTTTCTTAGGGGCTGCAGGGACATGCCAACCACTTCCAGGAGCAGCAATTACCAGAGGAATAATTATTCCAGGAAAAACATGTTAGGCATTTTAGAACTCACTAATCAAAGAATTAAATTTAAGCATGAGATAAATGAAAATTATGAAATGTACAGATCAGTCAAAACCCACAAATAATCTACTTTGCAAGCAGTAAAAGAAGTAACAACAATCCCCCACATATGTGTTGGGTCAGGAGATGAGAATGAAGGACAATTGGTATTTGTGAGAATGACAGACACACATACAATATGTGAGAGTGACGGAGATTTGCATTGCCAAACTTCCTCCTTCCCTTCCCCCTGTGTGGAAACAGGGTACAGTAGTGGGGGAGGAGGTACCCCCTGACATCAGCACCCTCCTTCTCTCTCCCACACCCTGCACAGCAAGCAGGAGGTTCCTGGGGGGAGGGAGGGATACAGTTCTAAGGCAGAGGGCAGGAGTACCATGACAGCCGGTAGAGGGGCAACTGAAGTGCCATCGCTTGATAGCTTCCTGGCCAAACCAGTCAGGATCACCTGTCAGAGGCTCCAAGAACTACTGGTAGATCCCGATCTCCTGGTTGGTGGTAACCACTGCACGAAAGCCTAAAGAAGCACAGCACTGTCCCTCCAACAAGATGCTTTCATCCCTTCTTTCAACAGCACAGCATCATACTTCCAGGCCAGCTCAGTAACTAGGCCTCATATTATTCACAACTACATTGCCCTTGCTCTCTTTCCTTCCCAGCCTAAGGACTTTACTGAAATAGGGCCAGAGTACTAAGCACCTTGTAAAATTGAGCACTTGGTTTGCACCCTGAGTTTTCATCTGCAGAAAATGGATTAAAATTCTGGGTTAAATCATGAACAAAAATGGACTTACTCTAGTTACAAATCACCATGCAATCAGCACTCTCTCAAGAGAGGCTCAGGTTTTGTCAGCATGGTTGGTCAGAAATGACATGTGCTGACAAAAGCAGCCTGCAGAAGCCTGTACCAGACAGTGCTTGTTTCCACGACCTCTGATCGAGCTGATGATGCGAGTCCTTCCCATCATGAACAATACATTTACTCAACTTTGTTTCAAATGGATGTATTGCTTCAGAACAGTTTGGATGCCTCAGAACACAGGACTAATAGCAGTTTAATTGCCTGGCCTGTCTTTTAACTGATGGCTGCTACCATCTAAAATGCCTTCATTCCCAGAAGTACTGCTGCTGAAATGTGGCTGTAAGTTTGGGCTTTCAACAGCATTTAGCCTATTGCAGTGACACTTTTGGCTTTCCCTTGTTATTAAAAAAGCTGAATTTCAGAAGCCTTCATCCATTCTCTGCTTTCCCACCCAGAGAATAAAAGTTTCAATCTTCATCTCAATGCTTCAATGAGTGAACTATTGAGAGATGAGGGGACAACTGGTCAAATAGCAAGATAATTTGTTCACTAATAATTGTTCAATAAAAAAAGCCCTACTCCATGGGTAGTGGATAGAAGCGGCAGGGGAAGGCAATGTTTTCCCAAACTGCCTGCCTGGCCCTCATTCTCACTCCATCCCCAATCTCCACTCATCTTCAGCACTTCTCCCCCTGTGTGGGCTTCAGCCCCAACCAGACTGGTATAGGTAGAATGAGGATCATGCTGCCAGCCTTCCTTGCCCTGGGGAGGCTGGGACTGAGGGAACAGCCTGTGCTGTTCCCAGTGAGACAGGGAGATTGCAATCCCCATGCCCCAGGGAAGGCTGGGACTGTGCACTACCCACTCTACCCCCTGGGCTCCCACTGGGGGCTGTGTGCTGTCTGCCCTCCCCTCTTCTCCACTGGGGCCAAGGAAGGCTGGGCCATGTGCCACTTCTTCTCCCTCCCCATTGTGCCACCGCCAAGGCTGGAGGGGTGACCTACTCTACATTTTAAGTGGAGAGGGGCTCTTGGCTCCCACAGGACCCTGGAAGCAGGAGTGTGGCCTTGGGCAGTAGGAGCAGGGCTGGTGTCTTGCCTCCCCCAGATTTAGGTTCACCCCCTGCCTATGCCCTAATCCTTGAATATTATTAATCACAACGTATCATTCAACCAGCAGTGGTCTGGAGTGTTACTGACATCTCCATTGGAGTTGAAGAGGAAAGATATCACTCCTGACTTACCACGTTATTCAAAATGCGAGTGCCTCCTGAAAGAATGCTAGTTGTGTGATGGTTCATAACTAGACCAAGTTCATTTTCATTTCTGACTTATCCCAGAATTTGAGTCCATTTCCCAGGAATAGAAACTCAGCGTATGAACCAAAGACTCAATTCTACAAGGTGCTTGGCCCACTATAGTCTCGTGGAAGCAAATGTGATTATTCACCTCCTTAAAATTAAACAAGTACTTAAGTGCTCTTCTGGATCAAAACAGAGTGCTCATTCCTTGAATTAAGCCCCAACTATGCCACATTTATTACATTTCTGATAGCACCATCTCATTATGACATTCCATTGTTTTCAAGGATGATCGCAAGACATTTCAAAGCACAGATCCATAAAGATATTGCTGTGCTTTAAATTAATCCTCTTCATTACCTGTCTCAAATTTCCTATTTTATTTTTCCCATGAAAAACATATTTAGCTAATCTCTCCTTCCCTTTCATGCCAAAAATAATTTCCCACGTCTTAAAATGTGCCCTCAAGAGGACTTGTTTGTTTTTCTTTTCCTTCTTCAGGTTGCATTTTTCAAATTAGCCATTAGATGACTAGATGCCAAAGTTTTACTAGCACAGCTTCCTGAGAGCATTATTGAAGGCTTCCTGGTTTGGGAATTGCATTTCACCCATGCCCTCAAAGGAGCTTATATAATGCTTCATTGTATTGGGAGGGAGGACATGCCACGGGAGGGAGTGAAGAGCTATTTTGTTTGGTTGTCTTTTTATTGAATACAGAAGGATTATGTGCAGATTTCCACTTTACCAGAAGAGGTTCTTAAGCTACTTTAGATACACATGTATAAAGAACTGCTGGAAATAAGCAAAGCTCAGAAAATGTTGAAAGAAAGAGAAAAAGAGAAAAAGAGAGAGAGAAAGCACACGCCTTAACATGAGAGCTGAAGCCATGATCAATATGCCAATCTCAAGCTGATTTCACTTTCAGCCTCACTTCATGAGCTGTAAGTGCTAACATATGAAAGCAGGATCTTCTATAGAGAAACTAACACAGGCAAGGAAGACTGCTGTATTATAGATCATCAGGTGCAGAAACTGTCTTTGTCAAGTGTCAGTATTTTAATTTGCTTTGGTTTTATATAGTATAATTTGTGAATTAGGTGTTCAAGATAGTGAAGCAAACAACATTACATTGAGCCAGGCTTAGCAAAACCAGCACAGTGTAATCTTCTCCATGCGCACCTTTGCTAAACCTCTTTGATCCTGACCAAGTAATTTAAGGCCAATTTTTATTCAACTGCCAGTTTTGTTAAATTCCATCAAACAGTGTTTGGGGAAGGAGAAAGGGGCCAGGAGTTGTGCACAAATGAGAACTGAGCTCCGCAAGTTTCCTATAGTCAGATATTTGGCTATATATTATATTTTCAAGGAATGTCAAATGCTATGCCTTGTATGCTGCACACCTGATGTAATTAGAAGTAAAATTGGAGCATGGGAGGAGGACTATTTCAATTTCCTTCATTTTTTTAATACCAAACGCCAGTCAACCTAAACCTTTAGGGGAGTTTTTCAAAGTCACAAATGACAGTGAGGTTCCTAACTCCCATTGGCTTTCAGTGGCAGTTAGGAACTCAACTGCCATTTGTGCTTTTGAAAGCTT